>NC_057922.1:6126147-6430906 GCF_018873765.1 Telopea speciosissima
TTATAACCCTAAAAGAGGAGAGTCAGCCACAACAGCTCATTGAGGGTCAGAATGGGTTCACCCTGGCCGCCAGAATTGCCGGTGACAGTAGTGGTTGTGATGATAATGTATGTGTCCATAGTGATCATGACAGCAAAGCAGGAGATCGTGATGCCCTTGATGACGTAGATCGTTGCCTTAAACACGATGATCATGATCATGACCATGATCACGATGATGACCATGACCATGACCATGATTATGATCATGATCACGACTATGACCATGATCATGATGATGATAAAGGTGTCGATGATGATGGTAATGATGATGATGATGATGATAATGATGGCAAGGAAGAAGGTGCTAATGGGAACAGCTATGGAAACAACCACCGTAGGGGCTATAGCGATCGTTGTTTCAAAATTTGTTTTGCCAATTTTTTAGATGGGGCAAGATCCGTAGTTCCGCTTTATTCAGTGTAACGACCTCACTTCTTTTACGGTTTTACCCTAGCCTCTACAAGTATTTTCAAATTAAATGAAGGGCAGTTTAGAGTATTTCTCTTAGAGTAGTGCGAATGATCGACGAACTCAAATCACCGATGTAAGGCGGTAAGAAAAATATAAAAAAACAATCTGATGGAATTTTTGTCTCATCTGTCTAAACAATTTTTGATCGTTTGGAACTTTGATGTCATTTTACAATTTTGGGGTGTTTTCATTTATTTTAAATAAAAACAAGTTTCAAAAATAATACCAAACATATGAAAAAATAAAATATGATTCCAAAAAAACCCTAAATGTGAGATAAGTGAGAAATCATCAAAAGCATAACAATGAAAAAACCAGGACCAAAAAAAGGGTGCATGCCAAATTATGATTTTTTTTTTTTTTGGGGGTAAAGGGGAATTTTACTAATTTCCAGGGTGTGTACAACCAATGACCTCGTTCATACATAAATCATGAAGCCATGGAATGGAAAATGGCCACTCTGTCTCACACACAAGAGACAATGCCTTCCTTGCCAGGGTATCCGCAACAATATTTAGATCCCTTGGAATATATGAAATACTGATAGAGGAAAAGAGTGCTTTGAATATTAGAGAGAACATCCACCACCTCCATCGGGGGTGACCTACTAGAACTTTGAATAAACTCAACCGCACCTTGTTGTCGGTTTCCACCTGGAGCTTAGAGAACCCCTCTTCCAAAGCTATTGTTAACGCAAACCTGATAGCAAGGATCTCCCCTTGCAGCACCTAACTGAGTCTGATGTGGACTGAAACTGCCTTCCTCAGAGAACCCGAGTGGTCTCTAAACACCAAGCCCAAACCCCCTCTGGAACTCCCCAACTCCAAAGCTGCATCACAGTTCACCTTTACTTCTCCTACAGGAGGTGGAATCCACTTAAGAGAGGACCTGCTTTCACCCATAATATTAGTGTTTCTAACTCCAGTAGGAGTTCTTGTAGCACCAGTAAACTCAATAAAGGCATTCTCAGCCAGGGAAATAACCTAAGCCGGAGTCCAGCTCTTTCCATTGATCGCAAGCTCATTTCTGGCTCTCCACAGGTACCAGCCAATAAACGAAGCTCTAGAAAGGGACTCTCTCTCCTTGCACTTATCGCATGCCAAATTATGAATGAATGACAAATAAAGAGATGAATCATGCATGGACATACATATGGTGGATATTGATTGAAATTGAGTCTATAACTTTACATGTGGCAATCTCGACCATTCACTTGAGCCCACCGGCCTATACCCCTTGAAATGAGATTAGCTAGACCATAGAAGACCTTTAAAATGGGAATGAGCTGTGTGTTAAAACTTGTTTATATATATATTTTCATTTTAGCCCCGGTTGATTTAATTCATATAAAGATATTCCAAATCTATGACTCACATTCTTTAAGTCAAAAGAGGTCGAAATAGTTAAACTATTGAAACACTCTAAATGAAGAAATTTTATGGGAAAACAATTTTGCTGAAATAAAATATGGCAAAAGGTTTTGTGTATGACCGTATATGGTTCACAATTGCACACAAAACCATTGGATGGGGACGGTTGTCCCCTTGAAATACCAAAACTACCTCCTATTTGATTAATCTCCTTTGGCGATCCTATACAAACCCCCTCCCCCATGAAATATTTTTTATGTTCACCTTTTGGCCTTGGAAACAACATATTTTGCAATTAAAGTTGAAATCTCTACCCCTATCAAATTGAAAATAAATAATTTTGTGGAGAATTGGTTAACCATCATAGCAAACAACCCTAGGAATTCAGAAAATACTTTGAATTACTTTTTTAATGAATACATCCAAACAAAACGAGAATAACCATCAATAAATAGAAGATAATATAGATAGCCGGAGACATAATGAGAAGAAACCACCCAAACATCACAACGAACTAAGAAAAAAAGACATGAAGAATGAGAAACTGAACCATCCATCGAGCAGCTGTTGCAGGATTTGCAAGAAGTCTTAAGAATATCTTGCGACTGTTGAGTCGCACTTAATCCACACTGTATACGAAACATTTGATTTTAACAAGACCAACAACACAATGCCGGTCAAGAACAACCATCATTGGATGCTTCCATTGGAGAAAGTTCGCATATATATCCTCCTAAAAAGGGTAGCTCAATTGGTAATTAAAGATTAACACCACACAATTAAGAGGTCGGTTCAGCTCTCTTTCAGGCATTAAAGAAAGCAAGCCAAAGCCAGAGGTGGTTGCTGCTTGGACGATAGGTTAGTGGCTCTGGAATCTGGACACGTGATTATGCTAGAGTATACGAAACTATTCCAGGGTTTGAGTGGAGTCCCAAAGCTCAAGAGGTCTTGTTAGTGTATCCTCAGTTAGGCCAGGCATGAATTATTTATTTCTTTTCCATTTCGATGTTCTGGAACTTTTTGTTTTTTTGCCCGTCATGTATGAGTGTCCTTAGTTATAATACTAATTTCAAAATATGTGTCAAGTTTCATATTAAGGAAGAAGTGGAGATTGGCTTAACATTGCTTACAATCTTTGTCTGGCGACCTAAATCAGTCAAAACAGAATATTTTCTTTTTGTTTCTTAGTTTAGATGGTGCCTACTCTTCCCAGATTTACACCTATTGTTGATATGGTTGCAAACTGTCCATTAATCTCAGATTCTTGGCTTAATAATTTTGAATCCAGTTTGCTTTGTCAATTCAAAGGGAATTGGAAGAACTCATGATGCTCTTCACTATTCAAAGGGAAAAATGATTCTTTGCCTTGATCCATTTTATATTCAGTTTGGTTGGTCAATTCAAATGGGAATTGGAAGAATATCATGTGGCAGCAGAAAAAATTCCTCCTAAATATTTCATATAGGGTGAGGAAAGGGGAGATGAAGTGAAGTTTTGGGAGGATAAATGGTTTGGAGAGTGTGGCGAATTGTTTTGAAATTTAAGACAGGGAAGTGGATTTGAATTTCTCAATTCAGAATCTGGACAAGGATAAATAAGAAGTGTATACCATGCTGGCCCACTTACATAGCAGTCAAATTTCCTTGGAGGAGGAGAGAAGAAGAAGAAGAAGAAGATGGATGGATGTCCCTAAAACTCACTGGTAGAGTAAATGTTGATGTCTTGATGAGGAGAGGAGGTTGATGGACGTTGACAGGGTGTGGAAGACTGAAGCTCCCTCTGAATTGCTACTTTCACTTGGTTTCTGGCTTCAAAAAAAGTTCTGACATTATACAATCTGCAATGCAAGGGTAGGCTGCTTGCCAAATTTATGCTATTTTTTTTTTATGGAGAATCAACAATGCATTAGTTTTTGAATGGCCATGAAGTTGATGGTCTGGATATTATTTGTTTTGTTCGGAGTGAGAATGATTTGGACAGAGAATGTAAATTAGTTGTTACATGGTGGCTGAAGAGTACATTTGGGGAAAAACGGAAGGTATTGTTCAATGAAATCTACTGCCTTATGCTGTGGTTTGGGAGTAATGGAAAGAAAAGAAGGGGTGGAGGTGTTTTGAAGATGATGGCTGATTTTTGTGCCAAATCTGTGCTGATATTAGTGGGGGTCTTATAGATTGGGCTATGGCCAAAAAGTAGTTCCAAGGTGTTGACAGATCTAGTTCTTTCTTCTGACTGGTATTCGATACTTGATGATTGATGTACATTTGTTTGATGATACTGTTTTTGTACAGCTTTTGGATTTTGATGGTGTTATGTCTTATTACAGCTTTTGCCAGAACGAAAACATTTTGTTGTTTCTGATATATCGTTGTTGTTGTTGTTGTTGTTGTTGTTGTTGTTGCTGCCTCCTGCTTGGGGCACAATGTGCATGCTGCAATTGCTAGACATCTACTTGAGGCACTTTTGATATATGTGTATATATATATATATAAGATAGGCTTGGCTAACCGTCTACCTGCCATATCAATGCTTATGTAACATACAAAATTGTGAAATGAGACTATTTAATCAAATGGTTTGCTTGAAAATCTTGGAGTTGTAATAAATGGTGTGATGTACTCGTTTAGTATTGTAAAGAGAAGGGAATGTAGGAATAGGAATTCTTGTAACTCTAGGCGCTGTAAGCAGGTCCAGTCTAAAAAGATGGAGAAAATGTACATACCTGGAACTCGCATATATCCATACCTGGTATGAGCATGTTTTTGTCCAAAATGAAGCTGTTTCTTTCTGCTCCTATTCCTTGCCAAGGCACAAAGGAGCCTGGCCCAGTGCATCTTCAAGAACAAGTGAAATGGAATATTAGAGAATGCATGGGGTGTCTGAAAGGACAGAAAAAATCATTGTGCGAATATTATTGGCTTCCATACCTATTACTGTTGTCTGCCTGACAATCATATATGGAGCTGCAGCCAATCCTGATGTAGATAGGTTCCTAGGCAAGCAATACAGCCGTAGGAACCTAAAGAACCAGGCCCACACCTCTTAAATGGGCTGCAGTTCATTTAAGTAAGTCACTTAGCCAGCCATGGGCTGGGTGTTTGCTGGTTCACCCAAAAACCTGAATACTTGTTAAGTTAAATTGTTTTCTTTGTAATCTTAGGCTATTAGGAAGTTTCTATTTTGCTTTAATAGCCAAGAATTAAAATAACTTGCTGTACAAGTCCCAGTCTTTCTTTTATTCTTATTTCTTTTCTAGTGTTTGGCAATAGCCATTATACATGCAAGGGCCCATAAAGTCCTCCCCTACAATTTTGATGATGAATAGAACTAGTTTTTGTGCCATGGCTGTGAGATACAATGAGTAGGTGTGATACCTAAGTTAGTTAGAGATTGACCAAGGCCATGGGTGAGAGGCCTTTGTCATATCCCCCCTCTTCTTCCTCTTTTTCTCTCCCTTCCATCATACTGATCGATGTTGTTCCTATTTTCCTGCAACTGCAACCAGCAATTACAGGGAGTATTGTGGCCATCTGTCTCTTCTTTTGTTACTGCTGATTTATCTGTGAAAGAAGGATTCCACTGTCCCTTTGACTGGGTTGTAATGTTGTATTATGTAGATGCACTGGAGTATGGATTGAATGTAGACCCCAGTTCTCGGATGCTGACTGTAAAGAGACAACCGATCATGACTGAGCAGAACTTAGATCCCAGTAAATTGCAGCGCTTAACGGAATTTGTGTTCCTCCTTGAACATTGGTTATATTTATGTAAATTATGGAGTTAATGGGTTCTCAGGTTGCTCCTTTGCCCTTTTACTCACTTTTTATTATGGGTCTTGTATAAACATATCTGAATGTTTGAAAAGGTTCGATTTGAGCAAGTTGTTGACAGTGCTGATGTAAAATCTTTATCTTCAATTTCAACAGATTATGATTCATTGGTGTTTGTGTTCTCTGTTGTCTATGAGGTTATTGTTGAGGATAACTAATACTGCATGGGGGCATTTCTAATCTAGCGGAGGCCTAATTAAGTTCTGTAGAGGTGCACTTATTAGTGACTTGATCCTTTAAACAGGTTGTACTAGTTGGACATTGTGATAATATCAAAGCTTAGAAGACCAACAATGAAGAGAAGAAGAAGAAGAATTAAAGGGAAGAGAGGAGAAACCGTGAGAGAGAGAGAATGTAAGCCCCAGAACATGATAGATTAGATTACTCTATCGTGGACAGGTTCTCAACTTAATAATAAACAGTATTCTTAGTAGGAATCTAAGACTAATTACAATAAAAGGGAATAACTGCCTAAGACTAATTACAATAGGCAATAACTAAAGAGAAATAACAAACTAATTACAACTCACTGCTAACTATTATCCCACGGTACACTGTCAGAGTACCCATGGAACACTAACCACGATACACACTTTAACAGACATGTCTGAGCTTGGAATATATTTATGGTCAAGCATGGGAAGTGTTCGTTCTTCTTCTTCTTATTATTATTATTTTCTTATTGGTTCTCCAAAGCTTAAAATTCATGCCTTACAACTGCTCAACCTTTCTCTCAGAGAGAGAGAGAGAGAGAGAGTCCTGCTTTCGAGAACTTCCCTGGCTTCGTGTAGGTTTCTGTATTTTTTAGTCCTATTTACTTTTTGCTGGTTCAGCTGGTGAAAGTCCTGAAAATGTGACATGTTTCCAGGATATAAAAGCTATGAGGACTCTTAACGTCATGAGAAACTTGACACTGAACTGTTATTTGCACAAATCAGCTGTTGGGAGAAAAATTATTAATGGTTTTATGATGCACTAGATGCGTTTGTATTGGAGTTGTAAGGGGTTACATTGGACTCCCGAGGACCTAATAACAATGCAAGGAAGGCAGGCAGGCAGTATGATTAGATCTTAATTGTAGCCTGTGTCTATGTTTCTATGTTTGTTAACTTTGCATCCTCTAGTGCTATTATCGTGTTAGCACTTGAATGTTGAAACAGGATCTCTTTTTCTTTCCATCTCCTGTGGAGTCATGGCACTGTCTCTTTCTCTCTGTTGGGATGGATTTCTACAAAATGAAGAGAAAATCACTTCAAGCCCCGTGCAAGAAGCACAAGATCTGTACAAACTCCATCAATCGAGAGATGGCATAGAAAGCTTACTTTTGTCATTCTCAAAAATTATTATTGCCCAATGCCCCCCTCCCCCCCTACACACACACACACACACACACACATTTGCCTCTGACTGACTTCTTCAAATTGGAAACCACACAGGGAACAAGGGTGAGCTTGCATGCACTTTGGTTGGTCCAAAATAATAAACGGCTAACCGTGTTCAAGGCATTGCCCTTCTTTCATTCACTACAGGAAGAAAAATGTCAAAGGTGATTGGAGAGCGCTTTAAAGAATTAAAGTAGATTTTATAACTTCTAACATTTGAGATAAATTACTTGAGCTTGTTTTTTCTTCTACTAGACCTACTTTTATTTTTCATGATTGTGGGAGCTATTTTATGGTTTCAATACACGGATGTTTACACCTTCAGCCAAAAATACCAATAAATAATAAAGTGAATTTGCTTTTGTTACTGCTCTTCTCTTAACCACTACTGCTCAAGCAGACTTTGAAGAAGTCTTAGTGGAAAGCTAGCTGTTACAAAGAGGGATTGGGAAAGGATTCTAAACATCTGAAGTTAATGAACATAAGAGGATGATCTTCATTATCCAAAATTATAGAGAAAGTCCAGGTTGGAAGAAATGTTTGGGGCACTAGAAAAACCCCAGGCAGAAGCTTTTGTTGCTCAGATGAGATTGAAATCTAGAAATTTATGCTTCTCATTCAAAGGCTTGGGTCTCAAAACTCAAAATGCTTTTATTTTGTTTAAATGTGATGAACAAACTCAAACCAAAGGGTTGCTAGTATCCTTTCATTTTGATTGGTTGTATGAAGGTATTTTGTTCACTCCTGCACTTATCTTCTTTTTTAAATCTCCTTTTATTTTTGGTTAATTCATTTAGTTGAAAGTTGAAATCATAATGCAATGCATATAGGTAGTTGGTATAAGAATCTTCAGAAGTTTCTCTGAAAGGTTGAATTCATTTGCTTAAAGGAAAGGTCGTCACGCTCACTGGTTTCCTTCTTTGATCCTTCCCTCTCATCTAGGCCAATTCCTATCCAAACCTAGGCTGTGTGTGGTATGCATTCTAGATTGATTTGGCATGCATGAGCCATAAAAATAGCTATTTTTATCATCCAAAAATGGAAAATAGACTTGGAATGCATACCAAGTCATAAAAGGATTAGATGACAAGGATTGGCTTTGATCAGGTTTTCCAAAATTTTGACTCGCTCAGTCGGCCCAATCAAAATCCAGTTTTCCAACGATGGTGTGGAGAGTTTAATTGACTACGAATAGAGGTCAGGTTACCATTTTGGGTGGCTAAACAAAGTCATAATATGGAGACTCAAATGAGTCATACGTATGTAGCCGAGTTTCCCTCAGTCCTTTTTCCCTTACAAATTAAGAAATAAAATTTGAGCTTCAGGCGGCAATGTAGAAACCATTACATAACATAACGTGCATCCAAAGTATGAGAAATCAGATTCTGCAACCAACTTCAAGTCTCCCCCTAAAAGTGATCTTTCATTAATTCTTAGAAGCATCTACGAAGAGAAGACTTTTTGCAAGTGATAAACCCTTTACTAAATCCTCTTTAATTTAAGATTGGAGAACTCTGAAGTTTCTTGCTAGCTCCAATCTTTCCTGTTACATAAAGCTACCCATTGAGTCAAGTAATCTAATTGTTTTGTCCTAACAAAGATCCTCCACATACATTCTATAACCAATACCACAACTATGTAAAGAACATCGGCAAGGAAAATGAGAAACTTAAAAAAAGCCATGGATTGGTAGAAATAATCAGTTAGCTTTCATCATAAAGACTTGTTTCTGGGACTCGAAATGAATTTTAATCCTCTCCAATTCGTAAAAGTGTGCAGTGCAGTAGTGTGCTAGGTAGAGATATCGACAACTAGCAGCTCGGACATCCAAGATGTCAATGAATGAGAGAGAGAGAGAGAGAGAGAGAGAGAGAGAGTTTTAAAAAAACACATGCATTTCAATTCCAAATTGCAAATGTCAATCAGGATATATATTTAAATCTTCAAAACCTCATCTTCTTGGAATATTGGATTGTATTTACAGGCTTGGTGGTCATGTAAATATAAGCAATGGACTGGAACCGCTTCTTCCTCTGGCAGATAACTTCTTCTTCTTCTTCTTTTTCTGGAGGGACTTCTTTACCGAATATTGCTTCTATCATTCTCGAGATATGGTCTTCATCAATTTGATCTCTTCCTTGCTTGTCGTTCTTGTTAGTGCTTCTACAGCTGCGGCTGTTGCTATGATCTCCACTTAGCTTAATGGGTCGCTGCTGAGTTGAATTCATATCTGGATTTGTCGAATTCAATCTCAAATCCCTGTATGTTCTACGTAGAGATTGTGATTCCGCCATTAACGCAACACTGATCAAGAGTTGAAGACACTAAAGATGTAAAGAAAGAAAAGAAATTAAGATTCTGTATAGAAGAGTCTTAATTTGCTGTGTTTTAATTATTTGATCTCTCTCTACTATATATTCTTCCTTTCTAACTTGCGGGAACTCTTGGTTTGTTGCTGCATTTGAAGGGAGGGTGCGTGAGGCGATAAGAGGAAGAAGAGACTGAGAAAGAGATGGAGAGAGAAGAGAAGAGAGAATATGCATGGATTGGGAAAGCTCGAAGAAGATGGGAAGACAAAGACTGGTTTCGCGGTTTTGCCCTTTTTTGCGTGTTGGGCACTTGCGTGACCTTTGCGTGACCTTGCGTGTGCGTGTCTTAAACTCTTAAAGGACTGATTGTGATATGTGCTTCGGTTATAATTAAATTTACGGAAAATTTCAGACACCTCCTGTAAGTTAGTGAAATAGCACGGACATACCAAACCTTATTAAAATATCATAAATACCCTCTATATTATGATTTTATTTTAACTTAGTCAATTCCGTTAGATCCGTGCAGTTAAGTCGCTGTTTAATTTTTTTAAAATGATTCAATTACCCTTACTACAGGATGAACTCCCCATAATACCCTTACATCTAAATGTAGAAATAAACCACATTTTGCCTCTCGCCGCCGCCGCCACCACCACCTCCACCACCCGTTCTTACTCTCCTATCCCTTGCAATCCTGCCCCCACCCTGACCTTCAATCCCGCTGGTACAAGCATCTCCATAGGCCCCAAACCTTATTCCCAGTCCCTCTTCTCACCCAATCCTTCTCTTCTCCATTAATAAATAGGGAAAACGTTAACGAACTGATAAATCTCAATCTCCCTGGTAGTTATCCTCACCAATACGAAGTTGGCAACCAATTTTCAGTGAAAGTGAATTCTCTTACTTCCATCGATGCTGAGGTGCCCTTCAGCTATTACAGTCTACCCTTTTGTAAACCACTTGAGGGCGTAAGAAAACCGGAATTGGCCGGTGAACTCCTTATGGGGGATAGGTTCGAGAATTCGCCCCTCAGGTTTAAGATGCAAACCAACGAGACCGAGATATTCTCTGCCAAACTGGTTCCTTATCAGCCGATGACTTCAGCTTTTTGACAAAGAGGATCGATGAGATGTATGAGGTGAAGCTGATCCTCGACAACCTCCCTTGCCAGCCATTCCTTACACAAAGAAAGATGGTTACCTCATCCGATGGACCGGTTACCCCGTCGGTATCAAGATTCAGGACGTGTACTACGTGTTCAACCATTTGAAATTCACGGTTCTAGTTCACAAGTACGAGGAAAGCAATATGTCCCGAGTGATGGGCACTGGTGACGCTGGTGAGGTGATCCCTACTGTGGAGAAATCCAGATCAAATGTGACTGGGTACATGGTCGTGGGATTTGAGGTAGTTCAGTGCAGTTTCCAGCACGATGCGGAAGTGGTAAAGAAATTGACTATGTATGATAAATACGCATCTCCTATTTGGTGCGATCCCTCTCCACTGTGGCTGCATAGGAGGGAAGGGGCAGTATGAGAGAGAGAGAGAAAAGGGAGGAGCGGGAGGGTGGCGATGTGAGGGAAAGGTGTGTAGTGCGGGAGAGAAGCTTACCGCAAGGAGGAGATGACTTGCAGGTTTTTCTAATGGAGAAAATGATGAACGGTAATTGTGAAAAAGATGGAAAAAGATGGAAGAAATTGTTTTTATTTAAATAATTGAAAGGTTAAAATGGACATTTCAACTTTGGGTGCTAACTGTGCTTAACATCAGGGGAAATGGTGATATTTTGATTAGGTTTGATATGTCTAAGCCATTTCACTAACTTATAGGGGGTGTCTGTGAAATTTTCCCTTAAATTTAATAAGATAGGTTCTGTGGTTGATTTACCATTGGATTTTGGGATGACTTTTTGTTATGCATGAATTAATAAATATGGGAGTGTATGCCTAATTATTATTATTATATGCGGTCAATTTATATTATTTCTTTCCTACCCAAAAAAAAAAAATTATATTATTTCTTAAATATTCAATTTTTAAAATTTCCATATCACCCTCCCTTTAATGTTGCCAAAAAAAAAAAAAAAAAAGGATATACATGCGCTCAAGGGTTAATTTAGTCTTCTCCTTTTTTTTTTTCCATAAAAGAAAAATGCTACTTTTGGGAAGGTAGGAGGCCTATTCGTAATCATGGTTTGAGGTATTGGTATCAGGCATTTGTATTGTTATCGGTAACCATTGATCTTGATACTTGATCGATTCTGTATTGGTGGAACAACATGGACCATGGGTAAAACAGTAAAAAAAAAACCAATTTTTTATGAAAACCAAAACTATCCTATCCTAGCCGATCTTTATTGGTATCGCTAACCACTGATCCTAAGGGTGTCAATTTAGGATCGGAACCGGGAACCGTCCCAATACCGTCCCGCTAAAACCTGGTATCGGACCGTTCCGTTAGTAAATGGGACAGTACTGGTATCTGATTTTGGTACCGAATGATAAACGGGATGGGACGATTTTGGGATGGGATTCCCAACGGTACCAGTACCGAAATACCAATTAGGTACCGGATGGTACCGAAACTACTAGTACCGTTTAAAAAGAAAGAGTATATAAGATTTTTTTTTAAAAAAAAAAAAAGGTATAAGAATTATAACGCATTAGGGTTTCACTAATTGCCTTTTGAATACGAAGAGGAACAACAGGTCAATAGCCATAGCTTGAAGTCTCTCCTCACAGAATCTGCTACAGTGCTACTCCTTCCTCCCTCCTCCCTCCTCCCTCAACCAATTACATCTACCAGGTTCTTCTTTTTTGCACTTCATACTTTGTACCATACTACCATGTGACATGTGTGATAAGTAGAGTTTTGTTTGGGAAAATCAAAGAGGATACACAACGGGATTCTTCCATTTTGTAGGACTTCTCTAGATTTAAAAAAATGAAAAGCTTATTACATGTGATCTTAGGGAGTTTGAAGAAGTAAAACTATGATTTCATAATGTAAATTGCTTTACAAAAAGCAGTAGACAACTTAGATTTCATGATAGTGAGAAAATTCCACAACATTAATAAACCCACCTTGTTAGAAAAAATTAAACTTCTTCTCCCTTTTTCTACAGTGCCTAGAACCGTTTAAGAACCGGTACCGTCCCGTCCCGCTAGTAATCGGGACTGGGATCTAGATTTGGTCCCGTTAACTAAATGGGATAGTACTGGGATTGACACTTTTGGTACCGGTACCGGTACCGTCCCGTCCCAAATACCGGGAACCGTCCCAATTGACACCCTTAACTGATCCTGATACTTGATCGATTCTGTATTGGTGGAACAACATGGACCATGGGTAAAACAGTCCAAAAAAAAAAAAACCAATTTTTCATGAAAACAAAACTATCCTATCCCAGCTGATCTGTATTGGTATCGCTAACCACTGATCCTGATACTTGATCGATTATGTATTGGTGGAACAACATGGACCATGGGTAAAACAGTCCAAAAAAAAAAACCAATTTTTCACTAAAACAAAACTATCCTATCCCAGCTGATCTGTATTGGTATCGCTAACCACTGATCCTGATACTTGATCGATTTTGTATTGGTGGAACAACATGGACCATGGGTAAAACAGTAAAAAAAAATCAATTGTTTATGAAAACCAAAACTATCCTATCCCAGTCGATTTGTATCGATTTCAAGGATAGTCGGTACCCGACTCGATATCATGCACTGAATCCATGTTCCTAATTACAAGTGAATGTACATATATAGCCGGAGCAAGGCATGCTAGCACCATTGTGTCTATTATCTCTCCTCCTCCCACGAAACAATCTCGATGCCCCCTGTGTATGATACTATTTAATTTACCGCACCTCATTGGTGCGCTCCTCTATGGTGTTTGCTTAAAGAACCCTCTCTCATACAGACATTTCCTATACCGCCAATGTGGGTGAGATCTCTCACACCACAAAGAACAATATCATCCACATGTGTTCACATGATCAAGACAATAAAGAGAAACATAAGAAAAAAAAATCATATGAAAATGTATTGGTACATTGGCATCGTGGAATTTTTTTTATTTTTTAAGAAAAAGATTTTTCTAAGCAAGCGACATAGGGAATGGCAATGAAAAACAACGGAATTTCATAAAAAAACAAGGGTTGAGTTTTCCTTCAATCACAGTCAAAGGAGAATCGCTCGATACGGGCAATAGTAAAGAGTAATTTCGACCATTTATAAATAAGGGTAGACTTTGACTGCCTTTGATGTCTGTCCTTTCCTTAGTACATTCTCTGATTTTTGTTTTTTCCTTCAGAAAACTGTAAAAGGTGTGAACAATCAAAAGGGTTTAGATTTATATTTCATAAAACAGTTATACATTAATACATTTACATCAAAAATATTCTATCATACGTTTTAAAGGATCAAAACCGCGTCCTCTCTCTCCCTCTCTTTCTCCAACATTAGGCAGGCATATATTGAGAATTAAGTAAATAGGAAAGCAAACAAAGAAAAATGTGTGAGTCAACTTTCTTCGTTCAAGATTGAAGTAGTGTAGGGCCTACTTAGGTCAACATTGCTACTTAATTGACAGAAACCCCAATACAATAGTTAACTCAACAAAGACACGATGGTCAAGAAGCTTCCTAATGCTCCCAAAAACTGAAACTACTTGAAATTATAATTAGGTCAAAGATTTCCCATACAAGATCATCTCTTTTTTTTTCTCTCTCTCTCTCTCTCTCTCAATCATAATCATGTCAAAGTTCTTGTTCTGTCATAATAAGGCAAGATCAGGGTGAGTGGGAGGAGGAGGAGCTAGGAAACCTCAGCCGTGAGAGAGGCAAGGCAGCAGTGGCTGAGCTAGGAAACCCAGAACACACAAAACCTAAGCATGTTTGGCCAGATGCAGGTCCTCTACGGCGCGGTTGCCCATCCATCCTGTGCTGCACAGACACAGAGTCACGTGCAAAGATCGCTTTACTCCCACTTGACAAGATGCTTAGGCAAAGTAAGATGGTCTTTACACGTGACCCTAGACAGGATGAGCAGCCGTGCCGTACAGGATCCAAATCGATGCTTAGCCTCCTAATTGTCTAAGACAGGATTCCATCAAATCAACAATTTTGGATTCCAAACACACATCCCCACAAAGGTAAGGAACAGGGTTCAACTAGCCCTAATAGTTCATTTAGAATCTGTACGTTTTTGGTGCTTTGTTCTTCAACACATTAAGAGTGTACGTGTTGAACACTCAAAATAACAACTTCCACCTTCCAAGGTAATTAGAGTCAACAACCCATAGACTAACGGAGGCTGACCCTTTAAAGATGAAAGAACTTCAGAACCTTGAAACTCTTTTGACCAGTCAACAACTGAATTGAAGAACTATATATCTTAGAGGACGGGATCCTTAATTTCTCCAAATAAAGATAGGGATGCCCCTTTAATATTCTTGCCGTCATAAATTAAGGGTCAACCAGTCAGACGTCACTTATTTTCATGATGGGGATACCAATTCTCTATACAAGAAATGTGCATTCATTCTTGTATTTGGGGTTAGGGTTAGGATTACCCTGGACTCATTTTAAGCAGCTTGGTGTCTCGGATTCTGTTTGACACTTCAAAAGATGCAGATATTATAGTGAGGACATATTCCTCCTTATAAGCCCATGAACCCGAGGTAGGTTCACATTCACGTACGTGAATGACTGATAGCGCTATTCAAATGGAATCCCCTCTGTGGGATTCACATGGAGTGGATTCCATATATTCGGCTATGAGCCATTCTTGTACGTTTATTTACTTGAATGTGAGCCCAACACCATGAACCCTCCCCAAAATTAGCCAATGTGAAACTGGGAGAGAGGTGTTTGAATTCGTGACATTCTCCCCGGTTCAATCCTAGGCACCATAACTAGATGACCCTAAATCCCTGAGGCCTTCCCTGGGGGTGGGGATGATGAAATCGTGATGTCTCTAATTATTAATTTTCATTAAATATATTTTAGAATTTGATTACAAAATCACACACTAGTGAGTTCCTAAGCAATCCCAGAATCAAGTAGTCATCTCTGTCCCTGATTATAGTTTACTTGTCGCTTGTTTAACATTCGTGAGCACCAAGCCTGTAGCACCACTAAACGTACGGTGCTTAAACAATAGTGACAGTTTGTTTGTGTATCCTTCGTTTTTACTATGTGAAGAAAGGTTAAACAATCTCGTATTGCTAATGAAAGCAAAACCACTAATTATTTTTTGACCCATATGCTTAGAGAAAGTAATCCTTCTTTCCCTCTTCCTCATAATGGACTAATTAATTAGGTCATGAATCACAAATTCACTACTCCAAGACTCCACGTTTCTGCACTCTCTAGCTACTTCTTTCTTTTCATGATCTCTATCTCTTTCTCTTCTTCCTAGCTCTTTTTTCTTTTCTTCTTTAATTTTTATTCAATTAATCACCAAGGGATTTGGGATATAATTACTTTAATTTTTATTGTCCACTAATTCACATTAAGGCTTTGTTGTGACTTGGAATGAAGTGGGTTGTGGCCAATAAACCCGTCAACTAACTCATTATTAATTCTGGAAATATAACATTAAAATGAAACCATCTTTTATTACTCTCCTAATAGTTGGTCTCCTTATCTAAATTCTTATTTTCAATTCAAGATTCCTAAACCAATTTTTATTTTATAGTTACTATCAACTTCATTGAAAAGGAAAAGAAAAGAAGGGGGAGAGAATGTACAGTTATTCAAAATAGGTTTTTTAACTGTTGGAAAAAACAGTTATTCACTTTAATTGAATTACATTGTCTCATCTAGGAGGATTAGTGCTGGCCATTATGTAAGGATTTAATTAATTAAGTTGTAACCCTTAATAGAATCCAGTCTCATAAAGTAAGACGACAAGTTTGTGCTCTTAGAAGAGACTTGTTTATACAAGAGGCATTTTGAGACAACGATGTAGTGGCATGCTGTGCATTAGAAGGGGGGGGGGGGGGGGGGGGCTTGAACCTCCGACCTTGTGGTTAACAACCACACACTCTAACCAACTAGCTATTCCAGCTTTTTACTTACTACCATGATCATGTGGGCCCTATGATGGCAATTGTAATATAACCTTCTCACATGAGTTTTTCTTATTATTTTTTCTCCTGTCATGTTTTACTTATGGGAAGCAGTTTTCTGTACGGGAGTGTGGCCTACGCCAGCACTCCCATTTGTCTATCTCTCTCCTCCTTAAAACAAGGGAGAGAGATGTCTTTTCACATGAGGAGGAGAGAGATAGACTCATGGAAGTGCTAGCGTAGGCCACACTCCCAGACAGAGATCTTTTTCCCATTAAAATCTGATCCTACCAAGGGCCCATAAGCTACTAGGGGTAACAACACAAGATGGCGGTCAAGGTGGCGTCCCAACTCCAAGAGGAAGGGGTGACTAGGGAGAAATACAAATGTCTAACATTCGATTGGTGGTGGTGGTGGTGGTGGTGGGGTAGCCGGGGAGTCGAACCAACGACCTCTCCCCTGAACTTATACCAGCACCCTACTCCACTGACAGCCACCACCACACCTAGAGGCACTTTCCTTCTCCTAACATGATCACGTGGGATAGGTCGTACTCTTGGACTAAGACCAGCACCCTGGCGTACTAACAGCCACCACCACCCGAATCGTTATCACCTCCAATTCCTCACATAGGAGCGGAATTGACCACCTTACCCCTGCGCGAACATAGTGCCCAAGGTGGGGTAGGGTGGTCATTTTTGCTCTTATGTGAGGAATTGGAGGGAATTGGAGCGGGCGGCGAATTGGAGGTGATAAAAATTCACCACCACCCCAAGAGGCGCGTTCCTTCTCTTACCATGATCATCATCATGTTGGCCCTATGAGGTTAATACCGTTCTCCCTTCTCCGCACGGCTATTGATGTGGCGTGGGAGATTCTTTCCACACTGGGCGTTTAGTGGATAACCACACTCTCCCAATTTATGTATTAGAAATGCTTGAATAATGTGAATATTGCACGATAAAATTATACTAATAAAACTAGAAATGGATTGCATGCATGGTTTCCCTTATCACTAAAGCTTAACACTGAAGATCGAGTTAATTTATATTTCAAAGTTACAAAAACCAATCTGATCATGATCAATCCGGGAATAATAAATCTAATTAAATTGGATCCTAAATTTCTGAAGAACTATCTTCGGTCTGAACTCTGAACTGAGAGAACACCTTGATTACCAAGATAATAATGAAAGAAGAAAGAAAGCGAATGCAAGAGAGAGAGAGAGACAGATTCACGTAAACACAACAAAATTTTTCTCCATTAGTATGTAGTAAGCTTCACATATCTACATATGAACAACACACAAACACAGAGTTAAAGGAAATTATTAAGAACTGATCGAATTGGGTCTTCCCAACATATATATGAATCTCAGACCCAAATTTTGTAGTTTCCCTCTTTAACAAATTATTCTTTTCTTCTTGGCATGGATAACAGGTAAGGGCTCAGTCGTTCCATAAATGGAAGTGATAGATCGATACCGCCTTTTCTTGGTACTGTAATTACCTGAAGAGACATCGTTTGGTTTCTGATTATCTTTCTCCTCTAATCTCTTGCGCTTGCTCATGCTATCGTAGTTGTTGCTGTTGCTATTGCTTTCGTTTTCGTCTGCGTCTTCTCCTCCACTGAGCTGAACGAGATTCTGAGCTGCCTCCATGTCTGAGTTCGTCAAGCTTTCCCCGGTTCCTTCTCCATGTAGAAATTTCGCCATTGAAATTGAAATCAAACACTCGAGAACAGGAAGATCGATTGATTGATGCGTTGATCGGCACAAGATTTCTTTCTTAGATGGTTTTTGGGGTTGTGGGTTTTCGATAGCTCTCTGATAATTAATTTGGGGGTTTTCTGTTTTTGAAGGTGACGTGCTCTAGAGCCACGGAGATAGTGGCTGAAATATAATATTAATTTATATATATTTTATGGAATGGAAATAATCTATAAAATAATATAATATTATATAAAAAAATGTTAAATAATAATTTATTATAATAATATCATATAATATCCTTCTATAAACTGAATTGCGTGAGAGGTACAACAAAGAAAAAAAAAAGGGAAAAATTTCACGGACACCCCTAAAAGTATGCAATATAGTTGAACCTTACCATATTTTAGCAAAAAGGCACAGACTACCCTTATTTTATGAAGATATATGAACTTAATCCATTCCGTTAGGCTTTTGGGGTTAAGTTGTTGTTAAATTGATCATAATGGCCAAATTACCCTTAGAAGGGATAAATTACCAAAATACCCCTTAAGGGTAAAATCCTCTTTTACCCAATAAACAAAACAGTTCATCGTTTTACTAGCTAAGGTTGACGGAAGAACACGATGGAATTCATCTCCATAGTTGGGCTGTAGACGGTGACCTCCGCCATTGCTGAACCCATCACCAAGCTTGGAAGACAAAGAAGGAAAAACTCAAAAACCCCCTCTCTGCTTGTCACATCTGACCTCTCTTCTCTCCCTTCTCCCGTTGCTGTGGGCGACACCAACGGTGTCGACGAAGACCCTTTCAACTCTTCTGGGATTGTTCTTCTGCTACTTGTTTGCGGAATCACAGTGTGGAGTTTTGAGGTCGGTGGGTTTTGACAAATTTTCCCTATTTGTCCACTTCATTTCACTAAACTTGAAGTAGAAACCCAATGTTTCCATTTCCGATCTCCATCTCCATCATCTAGGGTAGGAAGTGGTTTTGCCCATCAATAAAATTAGGTACCTTTTTCTCTGGAAAATCGAGGGTTTCAAAGAGTAGAATACCACCAGTTGATCTAGAACCATATGTGATTATGTAAGGAGGGCAGATCTGTGAACAATTTCTCGAATTGGGTTTGCAACCACTGCATCTCGATTGAACGTCAGAGCTGTGAAGCCAACTGCATTTCGGATTTTCGCAGCCTACAATCTTGACGGAAGAAGACAATTTGGGGATGAAAGTTGGGATACTTGAGGGGTTTTGGTTTACGAAAGAACAGTACATGCAGGTATAACGGTGGGTACAGGGGAATCAGACCAAATCACTACCTTTGTCTATTATAAAGGGGGCGGTCTGAGGTGGAGTACCGAAGCTGAGGGAAATGAAGTATCCTCCATAGCTGTGAGGGAAAATAGGGGTTTTAGAGAGAACAGAGATTTGAGGGTTCTTTAGGTGTTTGGCTTTGATTAAAGAGTCGGAAGCCAGGTGGGTGAGCTTCTGCCATGGATCTGCAGAGGGGTTCTGGTCGAATTGTGAAAGAGAGAAAGAGAGAGATATATCCAATTTTTTTGAACCTTCAATGTATAAATTAAACATCAGCTTAAATGAATTTCGATGGTTCCCCTTCTAAAAAAAAAAAAAAACCTTTAAGTGGTTCGCCGAGAGCTGCTTCTCTGCTTTCTCTTCTCCAAAAACCCTTGCTAGGTTTTCTAGGTTTGAGAGGGATTGTGTGAGAATTACTATAGCAGCAACAGGGAAAAAATTGCAGTGGCTGATTAGCCACGACAGTGGGGTGGGGGTGGGGGAAAAAATTGCAACGGCTGTGGGTTACGGGAAAACAGAGGAGGTGGGTCCTGAGACTTCTGGTCGGAGAGAAGGGGAGTAAGAGAGAGAGAGAGTTGTAGATGCAATCCTCGACATTGTTGAGATGCAAAACAGTTTCAGTCGTCGCACGGAGACGGGGTTGCAGGGTAGCAAGAGAAGGAGGGCTGGAGGGGGCGGCGGTGGTGGTGGCGGCGGAAGAAACAGCAGAAGGAGAAGAAGGAGAAGAAGGGGAGAAAAAAGGAATAAAAAATGTCATTAATTCATCGTTAAGGGTATTATAGGGATTTCACTGTGGTAAGGGTAATTTCGTAGTAAATTTTCCCTAAAAATTACTAAGGGGTAAAATAGTCATTTTAAACTTTGGATGATACTAGGAGGGTAAAATCGACATTTTATCTTGGGGAGGGGTTCCTTTGTTTAACGTTAGGGGGAAGTTTGATATTTTGCCAAAATATGGTAAGTTTCAGCTATATTGGATGATTTTAGGGGGTGTCCGTGAAATTTTCCCAAAAAAAAATAACATCAAGTTATATGTACGGTCATACATATAACCATGAGATAGAGACAATAGCGGTTGAAATGGGAAAAGGATTCTGTCCAGTCGTGGCAGGAGCTGGAGCGTCCAGCCCCGCTAGGATTCATCTGTGAAATGACCATCCCATCTTTGTTTATGCTATTGTTTAGCGGGATTGGACGATCCAGCTCCTACCACGACTGGACAGGAGCCAACCATAGAATACGAGATATGATACACAATACACATTAACCCTCTTCAATTAAGGTTTTAGTTAATTTACCCCTTCCCTCCCCAAAAAAATATAAGCCTTTAGTTAACGGTATCGGTACCTGTATCAGCCGATACTGATACAGTTACATATTAGTCAGATTCGAGAATAAAAAAATTGTTTTTCAATAATAAAAAATAAAAAAAAAACCATTTTTTTTTGTCATATTAGCCTATCTGTATTGCCATATTGGTATCGAACCCTAACAATATTAATACGTGTCAGCCGATACAACCAATAAATAATCGTATCAAACTTTCTTATTTTCCAAATAGTTTTCCTCCCAAAAGATTTGATCATCTAAATTCAACAATGGTTAGACCCCGGAAATCAAGCATTGAAGAAAGCATATAAATAGTTAAAGTCTAAAGAACCCTAATTAACCACCGTGACCACCCATGCCCACAAGAGAAAAATCTATTCGATTTTGGATACCTGAAAATAGACTTTGTTGAGGAAAATTAATTATCTCCTCGAGTTTTCTGTCCAGTCCAGTTCCCCAGTTCCTCATATAGATTGGTTGTTGTAGATTGGAGCAATGTGTCGGTAATTTTTCTTCAGCTTCAAAGTCACAGTTCCTTTCCCGACGACGTCTTCATCATCTCCGTTAATAGTATAGATAACAGTACTACTGTGCTTTTGCTTTGTTTGCTCATAGCAGCTTATTAATTGAAGCATTAACGGATTCTATATCCTGCCTGCCTTTTCTCCTGATGAGTCAAAGTTGCAATACTACTACTTCTTTTCCCAGCTGCTGGACAAATGATTTCATCACTTTGGTTTTGCTCTCTCTCTCTCTCTCTCTTTGTCACTTTGCTTCTTCTTCATCATCATCAGCAAAAACAGCTCATAAGCTACCCTCACCTCTGGGTTTGTGATATCCTCCTCTTCAAGGATTATTCCATCTAGAGTTACTGAATCTGAATTCTCCATACATTAAAAAAATTCCTTATTCTCACTGATAGTAAAATATATCTCATTTCACTGTGGATGTAGGCAATCTTATTGAACAATGTATATAAATTCTTGTGTTTGATTGTGTGATTGTTTATGATTTCCATTTTTTTCTACATCATTTTCAGTTCACATTTTTTTATACATCAATCCATCCAAGTTGGACAAACCCAAAATGAAGTTACATGCTTTAGTTGTAAATTTTATTTTGACTTTTGATCCCCATTTTTTTTTTGGGCTCCAAGAATAAAAATATTTTGATATTCCTATAGATTTAGTGAAAAACATCAATTTTCTACCCCCCCAAAAAAAAGTGAAAAACATCAATAATATGGATAAATTTTGTAAAAATGTGATTTGAAAACACTGATAGATTTAAATTGAATAAAATATTTTTTCTTGAACACTTCAAACATTTATCTATTCAAAATTGTTGGGTTATATTTGATCAACCCAGTAAAATGAGCTAAAAAAAAATTAATAATAAAAGAAAGAAAGGTATCTTAGCCTCAAGTTAATTAGGCTGTCATTTTTTGGTTTAGCAAAAACTTTAAATAGGTGGAAGCAAAAGTCTAAAAGATTGCAAATTAAGGAATTGTACTGATATCAACCAAAACATATATTGAAATGGCCAAAGCTGCCGAAATAAACTAAAATTAGTGAAAATGGAAATGTTTCATTAATATATATGTTTCTTTGTTGCCACTGAATCAAAACAATTGTGTTTTTTTATCTTAAATGTAACAAAACAAATAACTAATTAAGGCCCATTCTCCTTGGTATGGGGAAGTACATATATACTGGCTAAGGTTGCTTTTGTCTTTATATTTGTCCAAAGTTTGATGGTTAACTCCACCTCAACTTTTCCTTATAAATCATGCCTTCACTTCAGGCAGGAATACCTTCTCCTCTTTCTTTCAATAATCTAGTTTCAGTTTGTTGTTGACCCAAAAAAAAGAGGCCTTGTATCCATTCTACTCTTGACTGAACATATGGGTTTTGAGCATTCTTTTGAAAAGACTAAGAAGTTTTACCTGGAAGAAAAAAAATAAAGACTAAGAAAGAAGTCATGTACTTACCGTGCGCTTCAGTGATTGTTGTTCATAAAATTAAAATTAAGCTTAATTTTAAAAAAAGAAGAAAAAGAATGGTACTGCAAAATCAGGTTTTGATTTCTTAAATCTTTGATGCTCGTTTATGGATGCAGCCATTGCAACATTATGTTGTGGGTTCGAAACATGGAAAGTACCTGTCCGCAAAATTGGGGTAAGATTGCGTACATTTGCCCCATCCAGATCCTGCGGTAGCGGGAGCCTGTACAGTGGGATGCTCTTTTTAAGGATACAGCCATAGATTGCATTTACAATGTTGGAAGTGAAAATTAATCTAAATATCCAGTAGCAATAACTAAAAATCCAATAGAACTAACGGATCACATGTCTACTAAAGGTATAATAAATTTTTTGAGGCAACATTAGAAAACTACCATTGTGAGCATATGCAATATTGTTTCCAATTTGCACTTTTAGGTCCTATAATCATGTAAAAATAGTATGGGAGAAGGGTCTCTGAGCAAACAGTGTATAGGAGCACACCAACGAGGTGCATCAAAACAATATCATGCATGAGACACAGGAATGCTTAGTGTACCCTGCTCCAGTAGCTCAGAGAACCTTTTCCCTTATGGATTGCAGGAGGAGAAAGTGATGAAACTTATAGGGCGTCAAAACTCCCACTACAAACACTTGATAATGTTACTTATTGGGCATAGAAGATACAATAATCAAGGATGAAATTTAAAGAATTCATGTAATTGGTGTCGGAAAACTTAATCCTGTCTCAATTGCCTGAAAATTTGCAATCCTAATTCATACATTGCTTCAAAGACTCCAACATCCGTCATGAACTTTCTTATGATGTCTACAGTCCTGACCTGTTCCACAATGTTCCCATTCTCACAAGTTAAAACTTGAGTTGCAACACTTGTAAACGAAGACAAAGACACTCATATACTTATCCATATAGAGGGAAGAAAAGAACCTATTGCCCATAAAGGTTATCTATCATCTGTCCCTTGGCTCGAAATTTGATCAAATGGAAATAGATCCAGATCTTCTACGGCGCGGGCTGCCCGTCCGGCTGTGCTGTGCAGACACAAGGCGGCATGCATTGATCGCCTCACGCCTTGCTCAAGTGGAGATAAGGCGGTCATTGCACGCGACCCTGTGTCTGCGCAGCACAAGTAGGACAGGGCACCGCGCCGTAGAAGATCTGTGTTGAATGGAAACACCTCCTTATGTTACCTATTGCACCATTTCATGGATGAGAAATACTCAGAATGATTAAAAACCAAAACAAAGGGGGAAAAAACTCTGTGTTGAATGGAAACACCTCCTTATGTTACTTATTGCACCATTTCATGGATGAGAAATACTCAGAATGATTAAAAACCAAAAAAAAGGGGGAAAAAACTGTCACCCTCAGGTGGTTCAGCTCACCATGAATAGTCCAAACTTCTTTGTATTGATAATGTAAAGAAGAACCAAAAGAAGGGAGGGGATTAACTGTAATGACTTGAGAGTGAGAGAGATTACAATTTATATATACAACAATAACGATGAGAAACAAAACTCTTTAACATGTATAATACTACAATGTTCTAATCATTTCTTTTGGGTAAAAAGTTTCAGGTATTAATAATAACAGTTAGAAAGCAAATCTGAATTGGGTTTTGCCAATGACCATACCAAAACCCAAAATCCAGATTGGGTTTCCACTTTAACATCATAATCTATTCTTCTTGGGATGGGTGATTTCCAAAGGTTTCGTCTTCCCGTAAATGGAAACAATGGATTGATACCGTCTTTTCTTTTGCTGGAAAATTGCTGTCTCTTTACCAATCATCTCTTCTTTGTTGCTTGAACTTGAAGATGCATCGTTGTGGTCTTTCTCCTCTTTGCTCTTCTTTAGGCTTTTGCCATCGCAGTTGTTGCTGTTGCTGCTATCGTTTTCTTTGTTGTTTTCCTCTCCGCTAAGCTGTACAAGATACTGAGCTGCCTCCATGTCTGGATCTTTTGAGCCCTTCGTTGGTCCAGATAGAAATACCGGTTTCGCCATTGAAAACACCCAAAGAGATCGATCACGATCAGAAGAGACGATTTCTTTACTGATTGTTTTTGGGGTTGTAGAGTTTTGGGTTTTGCACGGTTTTCTGGACTTTACGGGTTTGCCATAGTCCCATAGAGCGCGTGAAGAGAGAGAGAGAGAGAGAGAGAGAGGGTTACCGCTTGCGTGGGAGGATCTGAAGGTGGAAGAAATTAAAGCGTTTCCCACACCAACTCTACAAATTTGTTAAGAGTAGAGCTCATTGTGACCGGTTGATTGATTTGGGGAAATGTTTTCTGCACACATGGGGATGGGCAAAATGGCTGCCCCGCCCCCCACCCCCCCGCCTCCGAATGGCCGAAATGATCGTTTTATCCCATCCCATGTGTCTAGGCGCAACTTGCTCTTCCATGTGCTCTTGGGCAGAGAACATCGCCCCAATGTATATTTAGGGAAAAATCTCTTTGAGCAAAGTTTTGTAGGCTAAACCAGTGTGTTTTTTTTTTAATCTCTCTTCTCCGTTTCTATTGACAAACTGTGTCCTATGCTCCCATGAGCTGATACCCTCTCTTTGTCGGCACAGAGAACCCTTGCCCATTTATTTACAGGCTGGTTTTCATAGGCAGTCATGTATAAAACACGATCTAACACTTCAGCTATTGAATAGACAGATGAGAATCAAATAATTTTATCCAACGGCTTAAATGTTGAATATGTTCACATGAATATCTATGAAGCCTTTCACCTTTATTTATTAAGGGAAAAAATCTTTGTCCGGGAGTGCTGGAGTAGGGAGTGTGGCTTACGCCAGCACTCCCATGAGTCTGTCTCTCTCCTCCCCATGTGAAAAGACACTTCTATCCCCTTGTTTTAAGGAGGAGAGAGATAGATACATGGGGGTGCTGGCGTAGGCCACACTCTCGTCCAGAAAACTGCTTCCCATTTATTAAAGGTTTTACCATATAAAGTTACTTGATAAGCATATATTTATTGTCATGTGATGGATTTGGATGAAGGTGATATTTGGTGTACAAGTAGATCCCAAGCTCACCTTCTCACATCTCAAGTTTTAGCCTGGATATAATTTGCCACATGATAAAATAAAAAAGGGCGGAGGTTTGCTATCCGTCCACATGGCCGCTACGTTAGCTCCTAGGCCAATGCAAGTACGTGCATGGCCATCCACATAGGGGGTAGGCAGTCTTTTTCACAAGGTCATGTGTCTGGACGTAGGGGGCACGACCGGACAATGATCTTTTCCCCAATAAAAAACATTAAAAATTTTGAACTACAAAGAGAGTGTATGGATTATTGAGAGGATGCATAAACATTACCTATCCCTGCCCTCTAAAGGTTCTCTTGCTTTACTTGGTCGTTGACCTCTTTCTTAATTAGAAGTTCAAATTCATGTCGGCCTATGATAAATTAATTTGATCCTTAGTTTTTTTTTTTTGGTAACTATTTGATCCTTAGTTTGAAGCACATTAGATTGTGCATTGAAAATTGGGAAAAGTTTTCCTTCACCACAAAATCTCTTCACCCACCATTGTGATCTCATAATTACTCTCCCCTATTGACGAAAGTCCAATATGATTTTTTCACTATTCTAGGAGTCTAATCTAACCATCAAAAGAGGTGGATGAAGAATTTCTCTTTTCACTGTGAGTGAAGGAAACCTCAATCCTTGAAACCTTGAAATCATATCTATTATACTCCTCGAGTGGTAGTCCATGACTCACCAAAGATTTTCGCATAGTTTGTTTAAACATAATGGGCACATTTTGTTGCCATCAAAATGGAGAAATGTGAATTTAATCCAAAAGTTTTAATGCAAGGGTACAAAAGGGCTTTTAAAATAATTTGAAATTGATTTCTCATTATATCATTATTAAAAGTTACATATTTTTTGATAGGCATGTGAAATGACAAGATTTACCCTCATTGAAAAGAAAAGTGGCATTCTAAGAAGGCAAAAAAATAAAGTTACAAGTTTTGTTTCACCAACCTTAGCTACAACAAGATTTTTTGTAACGTAATAAAAGTTGGGTTTCAAACACCTATAACATCATTATATGAAAAGGATGGAGAAAGTAGAAGCTGTAATAGGTTGGCATCTAAAACTGTCCGTGCTAGAAAACTTATCCCTGATGCAGAGGTGTTGAAAATACTCTGGTAAAATCAGCTAATGGTTTTACATTTTATCATCTCTCAACGACGTTACTAGTTGTAAAATTAAGGTTGTGTTTAGTATGCCTTCTTTTGAAGTGCATTCTAAAAAATCAAATCAAACGCAGCCTTAGTCTTTCACCCATGATCTTAAACATTTAAATCCGTTATTTATTGAGAAAATCTTGTTGTCACCAATGCTGATTACTTTTTTTCTGGTCAAAGAGCAAACGTATTATTATTAAAAGATGGCTTCCAAGGATAAAATCCTGGAAGCTAGAAAGTGAGTATTTACAAGAAAAGAAGGTGGTGTAACCCACCAAACATTAGACAGCTTAAGTCTGGATGAGCCAGACACAAGACAATCAGCAGAGACATTTTAAGACTGCTTTCCAGCAATCGCAGCATTGTAATCTTAAAGAGAAAGAACTTTTCAACTATACTTAGAAAGTGTTTGGAATCATATGGTGGACTTCAAAACTTCAGGCCGTGTTTCATATAATTTCTTGGAAAGCATTATTAACCTTGAATGCATACCAAACACAACATAAGATTTACTGAAGCATATTAATCTGGAAATTATCTATTCAACTCTGAAATGTACATTTTCTATACAATTAGTAATTTAGTATCACTTTGTCAATCGGATTAACATGATTATCAAACTTCATCCTTATTATGTGGAAAATATCTTCAATACCTTTACACACAAAATTGAAACGCCCATCTTTTCCATATCTTTGGGAGGAGGGGATTGGGTGGGGAAGGTAGAAAAAATATTGAACAGCTATTCAGCTTTCACAAATGTACTTTTCCTACCAACTTTGAGAAATGTAGGATTTCACCTCTATAAGTTCTTGCTTTTCTTCTCTCCCAGAAATTGGATTTTCAGCCTCATAAAGCCACAATCAGAGGCAAGACATACTTCAGTAAACCCTCCAACAGATAAGATCCTATCTGTAAGCCAACACTTCAGCTAAGTGCTACCCCATTACATGACAAAGAGAACCCTACAGTTGCATGTTCCAGCAAAAGCAGCATTAAAAACCCATAGGGGAAGAACCTACATTTGCTACCAGAAACACATTTTCCAGTTCTCTTTTCCTCCTCTTCCAAGGAAAATAGAAATCACAACTTTACAACACAACAATGATGCACAAAAATCTGTTATCTGAAAAGTTTGCATCAGAAACTTCTTTAGGCAGATTCAGCACCTTTTGTTAAAGCAGCTTCACGTTCCTTCCGACGACGTTCTCTCTAAGACATCCAATATAAACAAATAAATTTGAAAAGTAGAGGATGCATCTGAATTAAATAAAACTACACAGGATGACATCTGTTCAGAGCTATCAAGAAGAACGTACAGAATCCAATTATAAACAAGTTTATTTCTATATCACAAACTTTCATTTGTTTAAGCATGCTTTTGTTTTGGTTTTCACTCTCCTAGTCAAGGATGGCCATCTTAGTAGTCTACCATCGAACTGACCATTAAGTATATGCATCTTTACAAAGATTTCTGGTTTTAAAAATGGGAAAAAGGCCAACACTCAGTTTGAAATGAGAGGAGGTTAAAAGAACTGAGCGAAAATATAAGCTTCTTTCCCAATACACTAAGCATGTGCATTAAATGACATAAAATAATGATATGTCATTACACTAACATCATAGTTCCCACAGTCATGAAAGATACTCAAATGACATAAAAGCATGATCTATCATTCCACTAACAACATAGTCCTCAAAGTCAAATGAAGAATTGGTATAAAAGTTATACCCTTCTTTCCCAGTATGGAAGGAAGCAAACGAAATCATACACTGGAGTAATTGTTGATACCAAAACAACATTCACTCCCATAAACACCAAGAGAGCAGTCATAGGCCGTGTTCTATGTGGCATTTTTAACCTGCAATAACAAGATCATGGCTGAGAAACAAATTGTCCTGGTAAAATATACAAACAACACACAGTGTACAGAAAAGACGAAACAGGATTCTTGAGTTGAGTTGAATATAATGTATTACTCAAACAGGCAATAAGTATGAACTACAAAACCGAGGTACTTAGCAGACGAATCATAATCAGAGAAAGTAAAAGTGGCATACAGATTCTAGAGTACAGGTTCACTAACCAGAATTCACAAGAAAATGACAACTAAAATAACCTTTATTCAGAGCGTTTTAAATAACATTCACACACACCAAATTAAGTTTGACTGGTACATAACTCCAATATAAATCAGATTTAAGCAAATCTTGGATTTGTTGGAAAGCTTTCTTTGAATGAAGATATTTTTTTTAAATATCAAGCCAAATGAATATTTTACTACACTTTTGGTTTTTAGCAATGTTTTACCATATTAAGATTTGAGAAAAACCTCAGGCATTTAAAAATTGAAAATTGCACCTATCACCGAAAATCCAGTTTTTGCTCTTGAACTGGGGGGTTGACTTTTTTACTATTTTTATTGGATTCAAATAGGGGGTATTTGCTTATTTATTAATCATATCTTAAGTAAATGAAATAACAAATATAAAAACATTTACTTACATCGCCCTTGACAACTATGATTCTTAGTACATTGTGCGTACACTAGGAAAATTGGGATCAATAACCCCAAGTACCATTTTGAGGTTTTTTTTTTTGTGAAAATAGTCCATGCATTGTGCTTAGAATGTAAAAAATAGGCTATATAGAAAAAACCAAAGCAAAAAAAAAAACATTTTTGGGCCTCGAAACCACCAACTTGAGTTGGCTGGGAAAAAATCCCTGGTTTCGACTAGGTTTCGACCATAACTCAGTTGCTGACTGGTCGAAACTAATGTCGAAACCGAGTTTTAGAACCTTGAGCATAGGTGGCTGTACAACACAAACCATGGAACCCCAACCCCAAAACAATTATTAAGGAGAAATCAGATTCTATTTACAGCTCTGATACCATGTAGCAAATCAGGATCTGAAACCAGTATCTGCACAGTAGAATAGAGAGGAAAGAATTACTGAACCACAATAGATTCAAGAGCATCGTGGACTACTACCTTTATTTTTAATAGTAAACAATAGACTCTTAGTAGGATTCCTACTAAGAGTGTACAAGCCTAGTGCTAATCACAAAGTAACAATGCAACCTTAGGAGATATAAGCATACTGCAATAGGGACACTCCCCCTATCGTGGTTACTAACAGCATAAGGTACCGTGGGACAATAATACCCTGCGGTACATCTTAACAGGTAGGATGCAGGATCTATGGAAGGAATGACACTACATGTCCTTGGAACTTGGAAGTGTATCTATAGACTATCCCACAGGTTCTAAATATGGGTTTCCCAGGTTGTATGCCTTATTGAGAGAGGAGAGAATAACTATTAAAGAATGTGTTTCTCAGAATGAGGAATTGCGTGGGACTTGGCTTATGAAAGGAATTGAGGGATGTGGAGCTTGAGGCAGTGGTCAACCTTCTTGATTGCTTACGGGGATCTTTATTGATGAAAATTGTAAGGATAATCGGGTCTAGTCCTTAAATCACAGGGGTAATTTGACACTAGATCCTTCTTTAGAGCCTCCCTTCCTCCCCGAGAGGAGGAATAGGAATAGAATCATAGACCTTTCCCTAAAACCCCATTTCCACATAGGTTGATTTCAAAGACTTTATCTCCATTAAAGTACAAGATCCTAACAAGGGAAAATAATCTTCAGAAAATGAACACATGCGATATGTTATAGAGGAGAAGGCCCAATACGACCCTCCAACCTCAAAAGTTTCAACTCTGCAGAAAGAATTTGAAATCTGTATGCCACTTGTTTAATTCATTGTGATTTGGGAAGCAAGTATGGTAACACTTCCTGGGTCTCCTTGGAGTTTAACGGATGTCTCCACTAGATATTCTCAACTTAGCTCGCTTTTAGAATTCATCCCATTTGGTAAGGGGGAAGACACTGTGGAAATATACAATTATGGAGGTTCTGTAAAGCATATGGAAGGAAAGAGACAACCAGGTATTCAGAGGAAAGGATATTGGCAAAAAAGGTTTGTGAGGTCATCATAATCACGGTAACTTATTGGGCCACCAAGAAAGCTTTAGGAATGTTCCCTTTGATTACATCATCAGTGAATGGGGTATTGTGGTAAGAATTTTGTCCAGTTAAAGAGAGGATGGTTATTGACTGGACAACTTCTAAATCATCGGTTAAATTGAATTTTGATACAAAACCGACAGGGATTTGGGGTGCATTCAGAGACCACATTGGCAGCATCCTTATGGCTTTCTTAGCAGTTAGGCCTGTTTGGGAGGCTTGATTCTAACACTACAGAAATTCAATCAGTGATCCAAGGGCTCAAGATTTTCTCATCTGAGCAATGGACTGATCTTGTGATTGAGGGAGACTTGGCTTTAGTCATCAAATGGTTATCAAAGGATGGACGGGTTCCCTAAAGGTTGGCGCATGTGATGAGGTGGGCAAGACAGCTATGCAACTGAGGGGATATCACATTCTCTTGGAGGGCAAGATCACCCAATTTGTTAGCACATTTGTTAGCCAAGGGTGGACTGGATAGAGAAACTTCGTATATAGGGCCATATTCAGCTGTACAAAGTGAGGCCAGATTTTGTTTTGTCTTCTTTTTGTACATTGTCCCCTACTTAGGGGTTGATTGTATGATACACATTTATAGATGTGTACACCTCCTTTCCTATTTTGGCCTTTTACCGTTAAAAAAAACAAGATAGTGATACAACCCTGAACAAGGAAATGGTGACTAGAATCACCACCAAACCTAAAAAAGCAGCAAAACATAAACTGGTTCAATCTAAAGTGCAAGACTTGATTCAGAGAATAATATAGGTTTAACCACCCTTTGCTTGGCCAGTTCATCAGCCTCCTGATTTACAAATCTTAGCATCCAAGTGCTAATTCAGTCAGGACAGCAGCTAATTGATATTGTTTGCAAGAAAAATGAACCGAATCTTGTAGGAGAAGTAAACTGCCAGAGGTTACAAGGGGTGAAAGGAGTTCCCTATGCTGAACAAAAGACTTACTTCCCTCTTTCTCTTTTGTAAAGTGAAGGTAATGTAGCAAGGGATCAAGTCACACTAATTCTAGTGGGCAATGGACCCACAAAAATCTAAAAATAGACCAAAACTACCCACAACCAACTTTTTAAGAAAATCCAGTTTCTGCAGATCAGACTGATCAACATCCATAGTCCATACAAGCCCCTTCCGAAAATATCAAACACCCTTTGTTCATGAAAACTTTTTCACGGAACTAGACTTCATTACTAAAATAAGCCATCCCTCCAGAGAAACATAGCTTATTAGGTAGGCCGATCAATTCCAATAACAGACAATTTGCAAATTCATTTTCAGAAACCAGCTGATTTGAGAATTTCTTATCTTGCAACAGGGACTTTCATTCAGCTTAAAAATTTAGTGCTTCACAACAAGTTTATAGAGGTCAACCAAATTTCATGCAAACATCAGTTTCAAAACAGATCAATTAAAAGTAACAGTTTTAATTACTTAACATGCATCGGCTATGGAGTAAAAGCAAGTAGAATATCCCTAGAAGCAGTAGCAGCACTTGCAACAGCTAGTTTTGATAGCTAACATGCAAAACAGCAACCAGTGACATGGATCCACAGCAACTCTTCATTCAATTCTAAAAAATTTGTGTGTAAAAACAAGCTCCACAAATTACATACATGTATAAGGACCTCTATTAACTTCTTCAGAAAACTGAATTAATAATTACTAGCTGAGCAATTCAACTCAACTAAGCCTTGTCCCAACTAAAAGAGATCAGCTTGAGGATCCTTTTTTGCCATCCAACTCTATTCAAATCCATTCTTGACAACCTTAATCATGCATGTCTTTTCACACTATTTCTCCCAAAATCATTTTAGATTTGTCATATGCTATTTCAGCTCCTCTAATGTGAATCATATCACCCCTCCTTACCTGAGCATTGATAGGTCTTCATCGCATATGTCCATGCCACCGGAAAGGCTGAAACTACTTTTTTTTTTTCTACTAACCAGCCACTAAAATAAAAAAATGGGTCCGATAAATGAGATCATGGAGATATTTGTGAATAGAAGTAACCTAATTAAACTTTCTATGTTCACCACACCAAATGAAAGATCCCTATCATATGGTAGAGAAAGGGTAAACTTCAAATTTCTCAAATAAAGTATTTTTTCATAGACTTACGATGAAGATAATAATGATCTAGCAGAAGCCAAGCAAGATGAGAACGCATGCTGTAAAGAGAACAATAAAAACTAAGACTGCTTATGCTCCTATCTCTTGAAACCAAGTAGTAAACAGTCATGGAGTGGCTTCCGAATTAGCATTTGATCAGTCCAATTTTATAATAAATTTCACCAAAACTTAAAGGCAAAACCAACTACCATACTTCCTCAAAATAGCAAGAGACTAGGGTCAATCCCCACCAAACTAGGTACTGAATGCAGGAACCCACAGGCATCCACATATACACATGCTGCAACGTAGCTTTACTATTATTTCCACCCAAAGCCCAAACCCATATATTTTACACCTCCACGCCCTTATAATATCCGAAATGCTCAAAGGATTTGCATTTCTGCGACAAGGACGTGAATCAGGTGATTAATTAAAAATCGTTCTCCAAATTCATGGGATAATTAATCTAAGTGCTTTCAGCAGATAGCATAAAATCTATGAAGGTTTTCCATTCCATTCATCATATATTAATTAAATCAATGCTATAAAAATCACATTTAACAGACTCAAATCCGCTAGTAAGAACAACTAATTACAAAGTGTAAATCAAACCTTGTTCAAGTCTTAGGTAACAAGTGAGACCCCTAACATAGAAGTGAACCCCGAATAAGAATCAAGCATTGGACCATTTTGCGATATTCATTGCTTGACTGAGAGAGAGAGTAGCTAACCTAATCGGCCGCCCGACTTGCGCCTACTCAGGTTGATTCCAGCAGTGATTTCTGTAAAGAATCCTTTGACTCCTGCAACTCGATGAACCTGAGAGCCCTTTTCATAGAGAGAGAAGGGTACAATTTATAAGAAGGTAGCAGCGATGGACTAAACGGCTCAACCCGACGTTTTTTGGTCCAGGTTCGTTAGGCTAGTGAACCGGTACAAGTATTGCTAGCCGGGCCAATAATATGTTTAAAATATTCGTTCCGGTTTTTTGAAATGTTCCCAGAAAAAAACCCTGAAGAACAAGAATTTGTTGTGCCCAAAATACCCTCTCCAACCAAAAACCCTTATTTTCATAAAACCCATTCCCCGCGCTTTGCTTGTAATTTTCTGTTCTTTGGAGCTCGCTAACTGCTCTTCTCTGTAGGGTAACAGGAAGAGGAAGGGATGGATGTGGAGAAGAATAGAGCGCAATATGAGCCCTATCTCAATCGTTTTCGCAAAATAGTTCTAAGTTGGGATTATTTACGTCTCCTTTCAGAATCCGAGGTAATGTTTTTCTCTTTCTCCATCTTATCGCTCCTATATACTTAGTTTTTCTTATAATCCTTTATTTATTTATTTATTTTAGTAGAATTCCTTTATTAATTTATTTATTTAATTCTTATTGCTCAGAAAAAGCTTGATGGAGCGGCTCTGGGTGTAAAGGAAGTAAAAGATACTTACGAAGACATTAACGATTATATTGGGACATTCGAATCGCTTCTTTTCGAGGAGGTGAAAGCCCAAATTATTCAGCAGAAAGATGAAGAAGAGGGTAATTTTTTATTTTTTATTTTTTTGCTTTATTTGTGCTTCATTTATAATTTTCAAGTGAAACCCAGATTGGAGCTTAGTTATGGTCATTTTGAGTTTTTGTTTTCCCTTCCTTTGCACAGTGACAGAAGGGCAGTTTGGTGTCATCACTAAGTGCAGTGAGGCTGATGGGTTTCACAAACCAGTGCTGGCCTATGTAACCAATGAAGATCAAACATTGTCGGATAATGATCTTATACTGCTTTCGAAAGAGAAGGTAATGCTCTGGTTCGGTTTGATTGCACCTGAATCGGATACAATATTCTTACCTCTTCCTTATTTGCTTTGTTTATTCAATCGGCTTCATTCTAGAGAAAATTTATTAGCTTTTCTATGATGATTTACGCCTTAATGTGTCACCTCTACGCAAAAAGTTGTACATTAAGCCTATGTCTCTATGGGATACAGTTCAATGCATTTTTATCCCGATCAGTTTGAGACAGGATCGTAAAGGGGGAAAAAAGGGCAAACCAGATTTGAAAAGAAAACTAATAACAGAATACCAGTAGGTCTGATTTGACCAATATTCAAGTAGTCTGATTGTAGTGTAGAATATGTCTGCAAAGTGTGATCAAAATCTGATGGTCAGATTCACTCTTATGGAGTAATCCTACTTGGGGAAGGACAGCTCAACAACTGCAGAATCGATGGAGAGAATTGGGGGCCTGGGGCTCTAAAGAGAGATCAACTAAGGCTCTAATAACTGATTGAACAGTAACATAAATAGAAAAGGAATAAAATTCTGAAAATTTTATGAATCCTAGTTGCAGTAGGATTTCAGATTCTAATTGGAAAGTTCAGATTTTGAAACCATCACAAGATTCAGAACTAATAGCAGAACAGAGAACTGAAATCCGAATTTAGAGATCAATTTTAAAACAAGAGATTTGGAGAAATCCAAGTTGAAGTAGGAAACTAGAATTCGATGGGAAAAATAGGGGTTTTTATTTTTTAAATTGATTCTGAAATAGAATAGAAATAAAGAAAAGAAAGAAAAGATATGATCAGGAAACACCACCTGATCTGCAGTGTTGGAATCACCTCTAGTACCCCAACCGTGGCATCACCACCAAGGGCCTGGAGTACACCTGGGAGCCTACTGAATCGCCACAACAGGGAGCATTCTGAATCACCACAGAACCGAAGGCAACAGTCAAATACATTACTTGAATTCGTGTACAAGGCTGGACCCCCTTACAAACTTATATAGAAGATTGAAAACAGACTTGAACACTAAAAAGGAAAGGCCTAAACCAATCCTTAACTAAAAATGTAACGTAAACTGGCTGGGAAACTGACTCAAAACAGGACTCTAACTAAACTAATGAAGTAAATCCCATATTCCTACCTTCTACCCCATTAAAATGACCTATTACTAGAAAACTCATTGGACCAAAGGCCCAACAGGTATAGAACCCAACCCAAGGTTTATTTCCACTAAAATAAACCATGTACGATTTGTCTGCATCACAATTTTTATATGCCTTATGTTGTACTGGGGCATCGCCATTTTGTTTATGTCTGTATTTATGCTGTATTCCTTTTGATTTCATCTCCTTGAATTGTTTGTAAGGGTCTATTGGGTTCTTGGTAATATTTAGCATTTATAGCTGGTGTTTCTTGAGCCTGGTGCTTGTTGTCTTTGTTGTATTACTTTGAAATCTCTTCCAATTTTAAAAAGAAATTATTTTATCCAAATTTAATATAAGAACTACCCAGGAAAAAATGGCAGCCCTGTGTTGCTGCACTTTAAAATCATTTATTTAAGTAACCCTCTGTCAATGTATTGGCTTTCATTTCATGATTGTTTCAGAACATATATATAGCAGTCACTTTTGGTTAAGTGTAACTTAACATTCCTGGTAATAATGCTCCATTTGATGGTTTATTAACTTCTTTGATTTTATATTAGAGCTCTAAAATTTCAAAGTGTCCTTTTTGTAGGTTCAAGGCGGGGTGACTCTCCCTACTACATATGCTTTTGCACTAGTAGAAAATCGTGTACGTAAAGATGAATTTTCGCTTCGCCTGTTTCTTGCTGGGGAGGTTGAGATGTCCAATATAGATGAAATCAAACATAGTGTGAGGTTGTCAAGTATGCATACTGTTGTTAATCAACCAGAGAAAGGTGTGTGGGTGATCAAGGTAATCAATGTTCTAGAAATAGTGACTTTTGCTAGTTGAGTAGTACTATATGTTCCCTTTTCTATAATTGGTTTTATTAGGATAACTTTTATCTGCATGGAACTGTCTTCTCTAGTACTAGTAGTCTAGTTATCTTGGTGAACAGCATTACATCTTTGATGAGTGACTACAAATTCTGTATTTGAAGTAATAGAAAATTAGGAAATATGTGCCAAAATGAAAAGTAGAGGATGTTTTTCTAGTTGCTTGATGATTTCATGTTGTTATATACTTCCATTCCATGGAGGATTTTGAATTTATTTTCTTTTTGAAATAATAATGCAGTTTATCACTGCCGAGATTGCAAATTATGAAAAATGACGAGGACTGATTCACTTGTCTCTTTTTCATTTTTAAACAAGTAATTGACTATTCGCTTTTATTTTCAAAGCTACATCATCAAGATTATATGAGGAAAATAGAAGAATAAAGTTCAGGGAAAGTTCACTATCCAAGAAAATGGCTGGAAGAAAAGGAGGAAAAAGAACCCAAGGGAAGGGTTGCCCAATATAAATCTCCTTCCTAACAAATCTGCTTCAACTAAATGGGAGACTAGCAAATTGACTGTTTTTATCTTGTTATTTTCATTCACTTGTTCATTTATTCCTATTTTGTTCTGGTTAGTTTTATAGTTTGATTTGACTTGAGCTTGTACACAGTACACCTCCTTACCTTGGAAACTGAAATGTCTTAAAAATCTCCCATTTCTTGTTGTACCGTGTGTTTTTCATTGCCCTTATACTTCTTATCTTCCCAGTTGGCTTGATCGAAATTTCACCTTCTGCAGAATTTCCATTTTCTAGACATTATGCTGTTTCTTGTGATAGAAATCACTATGTGAAGTTGCAAAGGGAATTCTTCCACTGGGTGATGAATAAACAAAGATCTCTCAGCAAAAAATAGAAGATCCAGGCATGGTTTTAAAAATCCGGACAAAATCATAAAGGAAAATTGAGCTTTGACTGGACACCTTCATGGTTCCCTATTTGATTCTCAGTTCTGTGATAATTGGCCAATTAAATGGGGAAAACCAGAATTGGGCCCCTCTCTGGTTCACTGTGCTGTTTGGCTTCTAAAACTATGGATTTGAGGACCACAGGAACTAGAAATTTGTTTGGCATTCCATCAAAAGTTTTCCCCGATGAGCATTATATATACCCTGGAAGCAAAATAATGAAGAGCATCTATCCCAAGGACAAATAAGATTCAAGGATCAATATAGAAACATCCAGAGATCAACAATCCTACCTTCTGTTATTGAAACTCTACTATGTTTCAAAAGCAAGGAGATTAGAAGATTAAATGAACAACCCAGTTCATAGATCAGAACTGTTTGGTTTTGTGAGAATGTTGATGAGAGGAAGATCAGTTTCTTTACTTTGGGCTTGCTATTGGTTAGCATGGCAATGGTTCCTGGCCTTATTATTAATTGGTCAATGGAACACCAACCTGTTGGTTAGCCATCTTGTAGGCTTTCAAATGAAAGGGTTCGGTTCTATGGTATCATACATCCTGTTTCATTTAATTTCTTTCCTTACCCTTAAGTATTAGTCGGAACAAATTTGTATCTTGTCCAAGCAAACAGTTTGCCTCTTATTTTATCTGTAAAATATGTTGTGGCAAATCGATTTATGCTACTTCTTTCTACTCATTATGTCTACAATGTGCTATTGTAATGGTGATACCCTTTAACTAATGCAATATACTGCAGATTTGCAGTTTATCGACTATCCTTCGTGAATATGTGGCTATCTGGTCTATTGGCTCTCTCCCTTTCAAGGATTTGATATTATCTGCTGCTGAAAGGGATGCTAATTCAGAGGATCGGGCCTGGAAAATTCCTGTACCCCTAATGGAATTTCTTGAAACTAACCACAACACCTCGCAGATGGAGGCCATAAATGTAAGTTTATATCTTGTCTTGTTTATTTTTAACTGAGAAAAGGTTATGCTGATTAGGTTTAAATGCAAGTACATCTGTACATGCTACACTTGTGTTACTTTTTATCCCATTCTTGTAATATTGAAATAACCCCATAGCTTTTTTCACTCCAACCCCCTTTCCCTTTTTCTTTTCTGAGTATTTCATCAAATCCTTTGTAAGAGACTCATTTTTGTTGCAGGCAGGTCTTTCACGCAAAACCTTTGTCTTGATACAGGTTTGGCATTCCCTTCTTTCAAAGAATCTATTAGGACCTGCATAAGACGTAGCATTCATCTTATTCCTGTGGTGTCATCTTCTTCTAATTATTTTGAAGATAAAAGAACACATGTTTATCTGGTCTTTATGCAAGTGATTTCCACAAACCTGTAGAGATAAATTAAAATGTGCACCATAAATTCATGTTCTGCTATAGCTGTTGTTCCTGATTTGGTATCACAATATAACTGTATGGGCTTTATCATGGTCTATCAATCACTGTTTAAGGGATCCAAGAACATCACCTAATTCGATTTATAAGCTTTCTTAATAATCTCTGGCAGAGAAACTTTGTATTCCTATTGAGGAAAATAATTGAAGCCAATGAAAGTCTGTGTGCTTGATGGAAATCCATCCTAGTGAAGGAATTTAAGTCAATATTCGTTCTTTTTATGATCTGAAATATATTTATCAATGGGCAAAAGTTTCTCTTGATGAACATATCTGGAGATATTTCCTGGTGATCATCCCTTGGAATGTCTCATGTCAAATTTTGTGACCAATCTCAAACATGTGGCCCCCATTTGATGGATTATTCTCCCCTTGTATTTTCAGCCATCAAATTGTTGGAAGGCTGATGTGGCAATTCTAATCATGAGATAGGTACGGGACCATGTGATTATCCATCTGCCAAATTTTGACATGAGACTCAATCATATTGTCTGCCTTATTTCAAACCTTCTTTCAGCATTTCAGATTTTGTCTGAAATTGAGTTGTTGATTGTCCAACATGGTTTGCTGGGTTGAAACTTTCCATACGGAGTCAAGGTCTGCAGAATTTGAGCACCAACTAAGATGCCTGCTGGTAGGTAAAAGCACCCAAGGACACCCATCAAGAGATACCTTTCTAGCTGTGCAGAAACTACATTCTTATTGATATGGAAACAACTTGTAGTTTCTTGCTTTTGCATCAATGAATTTCTTCTCTAATTTTAAACGAAAAAATAATAATGTAAGAAGTCACTTAAGAAAAATAAGGCAGGCAGAAGTCAAGAAAATAGAAGATAATATGTTATAGGTTCTAGGAACTTCCAGCATACAAATATTAGCTAAATGCTTTTCCTTGCTCTTTATGTATCTCATTGATTTTTGATAGTTCGAGTTAGTTCGTTGGTCACTTGCATGTGGCCATGTGTTGGACCTGACAAATGTTTCCTTGTAGGGACCCCCAGGAACGGGAAAAACACAGACTATTCTTGGACTGCTTAGTGCCATTCTTCATGCAGCTCCGGCAAGAGTGCAATCCAAGTAAATTTTGCATGCTTTATCTGTAATCGACTTACAATTTATGATAGGGTTAATGTTGTTCCTTCTTGTTTTATTTATTATTGTTTACTGAGCTCTTGACTAGGTCAATAAAAGGCTTTTTTTTTGGGGGGGGGGGGTGGATGGGGAGATTGTATTCGATCCTCATTCTTATCAATAAATTGGTATCTGATTTCCTTTTCATTTAGGGGGGCGTCACGTAATCTGAAACGTGGACCAGAATTCTCCATCAAGGAAAAGTATGTATTGATTTCCTACTTTTTTTCAGTTCAAATGATGCTTACCTTTGGTTTAACATGATTGATGTGTTCCTGGGATAGACTTGCTTCTTATTCTCTTATATGTTGAACGTTTCTAAACAACATATATCAATTGTGTTAGTTTGGAGAAAAGGAAAAAAAAATCTGAACTATGGAAGTGATGTAGATTCTGGATTTCTGGCCAGAGGAAGAGACAAAAGACCCATCGGGCCAGGCCCCTTTTTGAGCCAGAGATGGACAAGCTCGAGCCAGCCAAGCAGAGATCTATTTTACCCCACGATTGTGATAGGATTCCCCCTTGACCAGTCAAAGATGCTCCACGATTTTGAGAGGATTCTCCTTTGACCAGTCAGCTAGGATTGGTGCACTTAAGTAGTTTCTATATTTATTAGTTTCTAATTTGTTCATTGCATGTGGCTGAATTATAAAGCCTAGTAGTTTTAATTTAGTTACCTTCTATTTTAATTAGGATTTAGTAGTTTCTATTTTGCTAAGTTTCTATTTTAGATTACTTTTTATTTTGGAAAGTTTCTATTCTATTGTAAGCTTGCCTAAGGTATTAATAGGCATCGCATCTTAATGAAGGAACAGAATTTTGAGAAAAGAGTTTTCTAGCCATATTAGCCATCGAATTATGGGAGTTTCTCCTTATTTCAACAGCTGAGATAGCTGTGGGTGAGAGACCCAGGCAGAGAGAGCCATTCCCCCTACCCCTTTCTTCTATCTTCTCTTCTCCTCCTCTTCATTATTCTGCTCGAGCTCCTTTAATGCTGCTACCACTGATCTGTGACTGCAACAGTTGCTGCTGCTTCCCCTTAGATCAACACAGGTGCTAAGAAGCTCCATCAAACCAAGGCTGCTGCGAACATCCCTCTGCCCAGAAAACTACTCGATTGTGTTGCTGCTGCTCCAAGTGGTTGCTGCTGTTGCTGGTGAACAATATTCAAGGCTGAAGACTTCCCACACACACTGTGATTGTTGCTGCTGGGAGATCCATCGATTGGAGTTGTGCTGCACCTCTGCAACCTTTTAATTCCAAACACCTTCAAATCAACACCAACCCTGCTGGGTTTTGAAACTCAGATTTCCCCTTCCATTACCTCTATTCGATTGGCATTTCCACCCCATCCCACTGTCTGAAACTTCCATAACTCCCTCACTTTCCATTTTCAGTCTCATCCTCCCATCTCCAATTCTAACCATCAGAATTGACCCAAAGTTGCAGACCAGGCTTCATTCACCAAGCCTGCCACTCGGGTACTACTGGAAGCCCAGAACAGCATTGTTTTGGAAGGTTTCTTCAAACCTTCTATTTTGGTAACTCTTTGATATCTCTACATCAGACCATTAGAATTGCACCAATTTTGGAGGCAAGCTTTCCCCTACAGTTCTCTACACTCGATCCAAGTGGGGTGACCATCACTTGGCTGGTTTGATCATAAACTGTAAGTTTCTAATTCTGGTTCTGTTCCTATTTGAATTTTTGTGGGTTATTTGGGACTTGTATTGTGCGAAGATCAACCAAGTTATCAATGGCATCGCTCACATGTTCCCCTGTAGAAATTAGATCGAATTCACAATGCATAATGTATGTAAAGGAGAAGGGAAGCATAAACCACCTATTTGCTCTGATAAGGATTTGTCATCTATTGTCCTATTGATAACTAAATGATCCCATTCGGGGAAAAAATTAGCCCTTTATCGGATTTGAATTGATGACTGACGTCGTATGAAAGCTATGCGACTCTACCACTGAGTTAAAAGGGCCCATTTTATTCAATTCATGAATTAACCCCACTATGAATCTACTGCATTTATACAAATCAAAAAAAAAAAAATTTAAAAAAAAATTATATCATTCGTGTCTCTATTACAACACGGCAAAACTAGATGGTTCAACTGAAATTTAATGAATAATACTATTTTTTTTTCCGTCTGTACACCTAATTGTCTAGGATTGTAGTTCAATTGGTCAGTGCACCACCCTATTTTAGTAGACTATGCTCAGGAAAATAATTAGGATAGCTGTAGCCCTATGCTCCAGCTTGAGGGGGGAGTGTTAAAGCCCCTACCAGTATAAGGTTGTAAGGGGTACATGACCATATGTATCATGGGGGTAGATATGTGTCATGTACACACACTTGTGTAGCTGGCAGTAATCTCACCGATTCTGCTTTCTTCTGTATAGCGGAGTTTCTTCAGCTTCTCCCTTGATTTCTCTCTTCTTCTTCTTCTCTTGTTGTGGTATTACTGGTTTATTAATCTTAATACTGTTACTGATAGGTGGGTCGCAAACTTTGTACACCAAAGTTGCCTCTACCTCACTCATACGAATTTAACATTTGCCCCCTCCCTTCTCCTTATACAATTCAATAAATTGTAACTCTCCTACGCTCTTTTATTTGTAATTATGTATATAATGTAAGATAAATATCAAAGGGCATACATTAGGTAATTCATATTGTAACCATAGTTTAAAATCTCGCGATATCTCGGTATCTCGGGCTGGTCGAGATGGCCGAAATATGGTATTTTTTCTGCCATATTTCGGCACTCCATCTCGGTGGGTTTTTGGCCATATTAAGGCCTAATACTTCATGTATACCCTTATTTAAGCTAAATAAACATATTGAAACCTTCATATTGCAAAAAAAATGAACTCAAAGTGGTGTTTTGGGTCTGCACCCTTGATTGACAGTATACAGTCGCCGACCCTGATGTATAAATAGTTAAATACACTTTGATTAGGTACTAAAAGGCATATAAGAAATTTAAACAAAGTAATGAAACAAAAATAACTCATAACTCATAAACTCCATAATAGTCAATAGTTCAATACTCAATAGTCAATACTCATTACTCAATAGTCAATACACGAAGTCACAAGTTCACAACTCACAAGAGTGCAAGACTCACAAGAAATATCACGAAATATCGCCGAAATATCACAAAATATCTCGAAATATCACAAAATATGAACTTTTTCCATTTCGCCTTGCCATTTCGTCTCGATACTGTCGAGATTTCCGAAATAACCCGATATATTGGCGATATTTCGCGAAATCTTGAACCATGATTGTAACACCTGACACCATGAGCATAGTTCGAGACAGGTCGAAACCGATATCTTTCGGATTTCAGTCCAATTTAGTACATTTCGGTAGTCAAATGACTACATTTTTATCCAAAACCTTAGGGAAACCCTAATTAAGCATCTTTAAACATATTTGAACCTTTAGATTGTATATTAAAAAAATAACACACAAAACCAAAATAGTAGTTTGACTCTGGACCCTAGGTTGGTACCGTATGCTATATGTTTTGGTATCCTTTCTCTTATATAACCTATTATTTTACACATAAATTAGTACGAAAAAAAGCGTAGCATTCATTCAAATCCATTAAAATATGTATTAAGAATGAAGAAAAAAATTTAATAGTACACTAATCTCAAAAAGTGTCATCATAGACAATTAATAGGGATTGCCTATTTAAGCATGTTTACATATCTTTGAAGCATTAGATTGAAAAAAAGAACACCCAAAGTGATAATTTAGCTTTAGACCCTATGACATATGGTGGCCATGGCATCCTCAACCTGGAGAATCACTCAAAAGCCCATCACAATAGCCCTATAGTTGGCAGAATTGAAATTTGAGGAAATTTGGCCAAATGATGCTTCTAATCCACCAGATGTTGAAGTAGATTCTCCACAGTTGACTACCAAGTTTTGATTCAATAGCAAAATGGAGGACTTCATCAAATAAATTGAGGTTTTCTAGTAGTTCTTGAGTTATCAAGTGAAAGGGGGGAAACATGGTTCGAGAACTCGGTTTTGTTACCGGTTTCGCTCAGTCAAAAAACTGAGTTAGACTGAGATCTCGGCAAGTTGGTGCATTTTGACCTAGTTTGGTCATGAAAGTTGGTATACAGCCTATTTTGGGCCATTTAAACACAATGACACCATCAGATTTGGAAAAATCAAAGTCCAATAGGAGTTTGACTTAGGGGGAACCTAGGACAGACAGTTATTTATGCTAGAAACTAGGACAAATCCAAAAACATTTACTTAAATGATATTAGGCATAAATAAGTGTCTGTCCTAGTTTTTGGCATAAATAAGTGTTTGTATACCAAGGTTTCCCATTGAGATCTCGGTCGAGACAATGTATTTCTCCCATTTCGCCTTCAATCTCATCTCGGTTTTTGAAAAAACCGAGATATTATCAAGATCTCAGCGAGTTCTTGTTCCATGGGGGGAAGCTCAGTGATGTAGATTTATCACCAAACTGGGCTTCTTTGCTTAGGAATAAGTCTAAGGTTGGGTTATATACATGTTGGGTCTTCGATCCCATGAGTTTTCTATGTAATAGGCCACTTTTATGGGCCTAAAATATTGGTAATTAGGCTGCATACGTGATTAGTTGTTTTAGTTCATACTTAGTTTTATTTTGGTGTTTTTGTTCTAAAATTGAACTAGTTCAACCAGTGGTTCAATTTTAGTGATTTTAGTAGTTTTTTCCTTGAAGTGTTTTGTTGGGTTGGATTAGGACTCTGTTTCGAATCTATTTCAGTTTCCTAGTTAGTTTAGGTTACCTAATAGGATAAGGATTGGTTTAGGCCTTTCCTTTTTAGTGTTGGAGTCTATTTTTGTGTCTTTTATATAAGGTTATAAGGGGACAAGTATTGGACATGAATTTTGATATTAATGAAAATCTTTTTGCTGCTCTTCTTCTCCTTTGAAGATTTGTCTTGTGTTTGGTCAAGGCTGGTGGGATTGGTGTTTGATCCGATTGACACCTTGCGGTGGGAAGCCCTGGTGGTTCATTTTGGTTACTTTGTTTTCTCCATTACTGTTCTACATTCAAGGTATTTGATCTCAAGTTTTATTCATCATCAAGAAGTTCAAATCCCCAAACCCTTGGAACTGCAGAAAGATGGAAGGGAATGCTCTTTTCAAAGATGAGAAACTTGAGGAGTACTTATGATTATTACCTCCATCCCTAACCTTTATTGGGGTGTTTTCCCTGACCTAATATTTTTTCATGGTTTTAAACCCTAAACTAAACCTATCCTTTGGTAAAGATCCTGTTTTGGTTCGTAGTTTAAGCAATTCAAATCTAGGACTACATTACTTCAGAATTTGCTGAAATGAGTCGAAATAACTGAACTTTTGGCCGAAATGGAGAGATTTCGGTCAAATCTAGTATGCATGTAGAGTTGACCCTTATTTCCTTTCATTTCAAGGCTTCTCAAAGCCGAAATATTTGCGAATATCGTCATTTCGACCAAAATTTTGAACCATGACCATGAGGTATATTGGCCTTTACAATTCCAATGGTTAGTGGTCTTTACAATTCCAATGCGTTTAATTTCAAAGCTCCATCCAATAGACCTTCTAATCTAAAGCTGGGGTTGACAGAAGGCTCCAAAGAATTAAGCAAGAAGGACATGACCAACGCATCATTAGCTAACCAGGTTTTTGTTAGTCATGGTGCTCAAAAACCAGGAGAAGAAGATAGAAGAAGAGAAGAGAAAGATGAAGAAATGGAGAGAAAGAGAATTCGGTGGAAAGTTGTGTGTATTAGAGAATGTCTCTCACACACCTATATTACTTCACTAATGAGAATAGAACAAATAACATACTCCTCCCTTGGGAGGTAAAACGGAAAAAGAGAATTACAATATAAGGCAACTAGTAAACTAACTAGTCCGTAAAATACCCTTACAACATGTAAACTCTAACACTCCCCCTCAAGCTGGAGAATAAATATCATGCATTCCCAGCTTGCATAATAGGGTACCAAACTGGAGAGAAGAAAGCCCTTTGGTAAAGATGTCCGCCAATTGATCACCTGTCTTCACAAAAGGAGTGCAAATACAGCCAGAGTCTATTTTCTCCTTGATGAAATGCCGGTCCACTTCAATGTGCTTAGTTCTATCGTGTTGTACCGGATTGTGAGCAATGCTTATAGCTGCCTTGTTGTCACAATAGAGCCGTATAGGATCATTTGCAGCAAACCCTAACTCTTGAACTAATCGCTTCAGCCGTATAAGTTCACAAACCCCATGTGCCATTGCCCTAAATTTTGCCTCTGCACTGGATCTAGCTACAACAGGTTGTTTCTTGCTTCTCCATGTAACCAAATTACCACCAACAAATATGCAATAACCAGAAGTAGATCTTCTATCTGAGATGGATCCAGCCCAATCAGCATCTGTAAAGCCCTCTATCCTCAGGTGATCATGCCTGGCATACAATAGTCCATTCCCTGGGGAGGACTTCAAGTATCTAAGTATACGGTATACAGCATTCAAGTGCCCACTCTTGGGGGCATGTATAAACTGACTCACAACTCCCACTGCATAAGAAATATCTGGGCGAGTCATAGATAGGTAGATGAGTTTCCCCACTAATCTTTGGTACTTCTCTGCATCAATAAAAGGGGAACCACAATCTTCTCCTAGTTTGTGATTTTGCTCAATAGGAGAGCTCGCTGGTTTGCAGCCCAACATCCCTGTCTCTTTCAACAAGTCAAGAACAAACTTCCTTTGACATATGCCGATGCCTTTCTTGGACCGTGACACTTCAATTCCTAAAAAATACCTCAAGGGACCCAAATCTTTAATCTCAAACTGTTGAGCCAAGTAGGACTTCAGTCTAGCTAACTCAACACTGTCATTACCAGTCACAATAATGTCATCAACATAGACTATAAGGGCTGTAATGGTGCCATTACCACTCCGGGTAAATAAGGTATGGTCAGCTTGACTTTGAGAGTATCCATTCTTCAGAATAGCCTGCCTGAACTTCTCAAACCATGCTTTTGGAGACTGTTTAAGACCATATAAAGCCTTCTTGAGGAGACACACCTTGCCTTCAGCTGAAGGGAACTTGAAGCCAGGAGGAGGTTGTATGTATACTTCCTCCTCTAAGTCACCATGGAGGAACGCATTCTTCACATCCAACTGGAATAGGGGCCAATCCCTATTGGCTGCCAATGATAAGAGAACCCGAATAGAATTGTGTTTAGCTACAGGAGCAAATGTCTCCTGATAATCAATCCCATACACTTGACTATAACCTTTGGCTACCAATCTTGCCTTGTACCTCTCAAGCACATCGGACCTATACTTGATTGTATAGACCCACCGCATCCGATGGACTCTTCCCCTGGGAAGATCTACTAATTTCCAAGTACCATTCTTCTCAAGAGCCATCATTTCCTCAGACATGGCTTGCTTCCACTTTGGGTAGACATAGCTTCAATGAGATTCCTAGGAATGGAATCGAAGAAAGAGCAACAGTGAAAGCAAGACTTATGGGAGAGAGAGCATCATAGGAAACAAACTGGGAAATAGGGTTAGTACAAGCTCTCTTTCCTTTTCTAACAGCAATCGGAAGGTCTAAATCAGAAGGAGGAGAAGGGATATCACCTGAATGAGGTTGGTGGAGCTCAGGATGAGGATCCAAAGAGGGCTCTTGGCAGGTCTTCTGTCCTGTATTATGCAAGCCTTCACCTCTTTTGTATGTAATGTGGTAATCTTTCTGATTACCAGAACCATTTTCAACAACAACAGCTCCTTCTGTTTCATTGCTAGCATCATTACCTGAGTGGGTATCAGTATCAACAACAGCCCCTTCTTTGTGTTTCCCAATATCAAACAGAAACGGAGAAGTAGGCAAAGGTGGATAGAAAGGGATAGAAGCAGCCTCTTCATTTCCACTATTCTCCCCCTGAAGAGGATGATGAGAAGAAGTAAAGAAAGGAATAGATTCAAAGAAGGTAACATCTTTGGAGAGAAAAGTCCTTCTGGAAGAGGGATGGTAGCACTTATACCCCTTGGTAGAGGAGGAGTATCCAAGAAAAATACATTTGAGTACTTTGGGGTCAAGCTTAGTCCGAGCACATTTATTGACATGGACATAGCAGACACACCCAAACACCTTAGGAGGAAGAGAGAAAGCAGAAGTTTGGGGAGACAACAAGTCTATAGGGGATTTGGAGCCAAGAAGTTTAGAGGGCGTGCGATTGATTAAAAAAGCAGCAGTAAGAAGGGCTGCAGACCAAAAAGTCTTAGGAACATGCATGCCAAACAGGAGACTCCTAGTGATTTCCAACAGATGGCGATTTTTCCTTTCTGTCACCCCATTCTGTTGAGGGGTGTCAACACAGGCAACTTGATGGATAATGCCATGATCAGTAAAAAACTGTTTAAGCCCCCCCATACATATACTCCCCTCTTTTATCAGAACGAACAATTTGAATGCGAGTACGAAACTAGGTACAAATGAGCTGATAAAAATTTTTAAAGGCATCATAAATATCACTTTTTTGTTTCATCAAGTAGGTCCAAGTGGACCGGGAATAGTCATCAACAAAGGAAACAAAATAACGATAGCCAGACAGAGAAGTAGTGGGAGAGGGTCCCCAAACATCAGAGTGCACAATATGGAAAGGAACATCAGATCTATGACCATGATAAGGATAAGGAGAACGACAATGTTTGGCAAATAAACAGGGTTCACACTTAAACACATGGGAAGAAGGAATGGAAGAAAACAGGTGGGGTAATTTTACCCTCATAATACCAAAAGAAGGGTGACCCAAACGCTGATGCCACAACATCATAGAGTCAACATTACTATTGTCATTACGCCCACATACATATGATTGAGCAGTCGTAAGAGAAGATGGACCTGTATCAAGAAGGTAGAGTCCCTTTTCCTCACGGCCTCTGCCAATTACCCTCTTTGTCACCAAATCCTGAAAAACACAATGAGACTAACAATTCAAGGATTTGGTTAGATGGCTCACAGATAGGAGATTAGTATGACACTAAGGAACATGTAGAATAGAGTCAAGAGAGAGAGATGAAGTAACACGGACACTACCTTTACCAGAAATGGAAGAATAGGAACCATCAACAACTCTAACCTTTTCCTGACCATAATAGGTAGAGTAAGAGTCATAACACTGAGATATGCCGGTCATATGGTCAGTGGCTCCAGAGTCAATGACCCACATAGAGGTAGTAGAAGGGCCAAATGTAGAGGCCTGTAAAGTGGAAGCTGGCAGTACACCAGTGTCTGTCTGTAGTCCATATGGAGGTCGCATAGGTGTATCCTCAGGCAACAAGGTGCATGCTCTGGCTCCCCCTCTTCCGCTGCCTGGTATACCAGGGGGATAACCATGAAGTGTCCAACATCTCTCTCGCGTGTGTCCAAACCTCCCACAGTGGTCACAGCGGAATCTATCTCTGTCATTTCCTTGGGGTGGACCCTGGCCTCTTCCACCAAGAGTTGACATAATGTAGGAATGAACAAAGAAAAGGAAATGATACTCAAATCCAATGGGGAGTATACTTCTCAACCCAAGAAAGAAGGCAGTCCAGCAGCCAAACAAAGTGAACACTTCTCAAATCCAATGGGGAGTACACTTCTCAACCCAAGAAAGAAGGCAGTCCAGCAGCCAAACAAAGTGAACAACTCAAAGATCACAGAAATGCAACACCACAACTGGAGAAGCTCAAACCACTTTCCTTATCAACACAAAGCAGTCCCACTTCGAAAGAAAAATATTCAACTCAAATGGGAAGACCACATTTAACCCAAATACAGAGACAAATCAGCAATCGATTCCACCACAAGAAAATGTACTATGTTCACCTTAGCTTCACTCCATAACAATCAAGAACACTCAAATAAAGTACTCCAACCAACAGCAACCATGCAACACACCACAAGGCTGTATAGGTGAAACAAAGAGGTAAACCAGAAGCTGTAAAGAAGAGAACTATGTTCTACAATCATTCCATATCACTAGCCGATTCCCTAAGGACCTTAAAGGATGCCTCTGGGCGATTCTAACAAGCCTGCTCCCACTGTAAAATATGTTGGAATAAGGGAGAATTGAAAGAAAGAAAGAAAATGCTGGTGGTACTGTAGCAGCAGCACAAACATGAGTTGCAGGTCTTGAGCTTTCTCCCTTTGCAACCAGGCTTTTGGAAGCATGAAAGAGGAGCCTAAGGCGACTCCAATGAACCAAGATTGGACTTGAACAAACGTAGGGTGAAGAAGAGACAAGCTATACACGAGAAGTCGGCGGTAACCCAGTCTGAACTTTCCTTTGTTGATTTGGGATTTAAATAGTCAAATCTTCACCTGAATACCTCTGTTGGTGTTTCCATAGTCTTCATCTAGACATATGGCATGATTCCTTCAAAGTTTTTCACATATCAGCCCCTTCCTTGGAACCCCTTTGTAACCTAGGGTTCCAAAGAGAGGGAGAGAAGAAGGAGAGCAAGTAGAACGACTCTCAAACCAGAATCAGAGAAAGCTCTGATACCAAGTTGAGATTTAGGTAATGGATGTAAGGTAAGAAAGAAGAAGAAGAGAAGAGGACGATGAAGAAATGGAGAGAAAGAGAATTCGGTGGAAAGTTGTGTGTATTAGAGAATGTCTCTCACACACCTATATTACTTCACTAATGAGAATAGAACAAATTACATACTCCTCCCTAGGGAGGTAAAAGGGAAAAAGAGAATTACAATATAAGGCAACTAGTAAACTAACTAGTCCGTAAAATACCCTTACAACATATAAACTCTAACAGAGAAGACTCAAATAGAAGAGTACCAACAACCAAAACTAATGGGGCAGTAGCACCCAAAGGAGGGTCACGTCGAAGGCAACCAAGGGAGATCGTGGCAAGGTAGGTCGAGGCAGCAGGATCGAAGCAAGGGCGACCAAGGGGTCTCGGTGAAGCCAAGTGGTGGCAATGAGGTGCGGCGATCTGGGAGATCACGGTGAGGAGGGGATGACCAAGAGAGGTCGTGGCAGGTGAGCAACGGCAGCATAGGCGGTGGTGACACAGGCGGTGAGGTGCAGCGAAGGGATTGATGGCAGCAACGCAGGGGAGGAGACACCGCGGTGAGGCATCATGACCAAGAGAGGCGCGGAGAGAGAGCGGCGGCAGTAGCGTAGGGAAGGAGACCCCGCAGTGAGGCGCGGCAACCAAGGGAGTCGTGGTGAGTGAGAGGCAGCAGCAGCGCGGGGAAGGAAATCCCTTGGTGAGGCGCGGCGAGCGACCAAAGGGAGTCGTGGCAAGAAGCAGCGGCAGCAGCGCAGGGGAGGAGGTATCCTGCTGTGAGATGCTGCGACCGAGAGAGGTCGCAGTCGCGGTGAGGGAGCAGCGGCAAAGAACCCATCACGTCGACGGCTGTTCGACAACGATGCTGAACACTGTTCACCAGAAGAGACTGACGGTGGGAGAAGGCACAGTGAGGAGGCATGATGTTGTTAGTAAGGTTAGTGAGACATGGTTCAGGTCTAGTCTACCATGCTAGACGAGGTGGCTGGAGCCCCCACGGGCGGCGGCAGCCCCTGCAGAAAGGAACAATGCGAGAAAAGAGGAAAAGAAAACTTTCTAGGGTTTTGTGCTCTGATACCAAGTTGAGAATCAGAGGTTTAGGGAATGATTCAACTTGTCATTAATGACAGAGGTCTGCTTTATTTATAATGAAGCTACAACCCTAGCAAGGTAAAAAGGCAAAGTAAAGGTAAAACCCTAAAAGTAAGGTATGTTACATGGATCTCAACAAAAAGAAATATGAATCAAAGCAAATATAGATTGAACACTTTTGGGTGGTATAGAAAAGTGTAGAATCGATACCGTTTTGTGATATACTAGTTTATGGATAAGCAATTCTATTTGCAGTTTACACGTCTTATTTCGTGGAAATGCTATTAAAATGATACATTAGAGATTTGACAATTTTGTATTATTTTAAATCATCTAATATATGCTCTTGTTCCTATATGACCACTGATTGACTTGAGTACAACCAGAAAGTGCCCAGTCATGCCACTGTGTTTCAGTGATTTTTCTTATTGGTTTCTCTTACAAGTCCTTAAGAATTGTAGAACCTTCTGTATGGGCGATATCACTTTCCTGCCTATCAACGGTATGAGTGTATGACCCATCTAAGTTTTCATTTGAAACTAAAGTGGATTCTAATTGATTGTTATGTTCCTCTTGGCAATATCTAGGTACAATCACTGGATTCAAGCATCTCCCTGGTTGACTGGCACTAATCCTAGGGATGATATCATGCCAATTGACGGCGATGATGGTTTTTTCCCAACCACTGGCAATGATTTGGTAAGATTATTAACTGGTTTTCCTTTTCACAAAGGTGCTTTGAAGCTTCACATTTTTCAATATTCACTTTCTTGTACAGAAACCTGAAGTAGTTAACTCCAATCGCAAATATCGGGTGCGTGTGCTTGTTTGTGCTCCATCTAACTCTGCGCTAGATGAGATTGTGTTGCGCCTTCTGAACACTGGTATGAGTTTCTCAGTCCAGCATGACTTTATTGTCATTTCATCTTTCATCTTGTCATACTTGTTAAGGCATCCCTAGGCACTTTCTTGGGTCCAAGGTGACAACACGCCTTGCTCGATGCAAAAAAGGCAACTGCTTTGGATGCCTAGTCGTTGCCTTGTGGTCTTGTGACAGCACACCTTATTTGATATCAATTTTTTGGCACTTCATAAGTTTGTGTTGATTTATGTTTATTGCTTTATTTTTAATGAATATACTTTCGTTTTATCCTATGCTTTATTTATTATATGTTGGTTTTCTCATATTAGGTCATTACTAGCATAACTAAATCCTATTGTATTTTTGCTTCTATGTTGCATATAAACATAATTATATAAAATTATCATTCTTTTATTACATATACTGCACGCGTAGGGGACTTAGGCAACCTAGTAGCCTGGTTGCCTTAACAACTATGGTTGTGGAGCTTTTCTCTGTTTGCCTAGTTGCCTTAACTATGGTTGTGTAGCTTCTTCTCTGTGATTGTTTCTTTCTTTATCCCACACAATGGATGGAGAGAATATGAAAAGGCCTTTAAGAGATCAGAAATAAAGGATTTGTGGACCATTCTCTTCAACAAGAACCTAGGATGCTGATCTATGTCAAATTGTAAAGAGAAGCTCCTAGATTCTAGGTCATTATGGAAACCCTTGATCTCAAACTACTTCATTACATTCTTTTTTATTACACGACGCCAAACATATTCTCATGCATTCTATGTCAATCTTTCGGAAGTGTTGATCTAAAAATTACTTTATTACGTAATTTTATCATTTGCAATCAGTCATTGATTAGCTGCCTTGACTGCAATGGTGGATATTCAATTTCTTCCCTTAATTTTTCTAAGTGAAGCCTTTCTACCTACCCAAAAATGTTTACTTTTCTTTTTGAGTTATTTTTTAGGTATTCGTGATGAAAATGACCGTGCATATAACCCTAAGATAGTGCGAATTGGTCTAAGGCCACACCATTCTGTTCAAGCAGTCTCCATGGATTACCTGGTCTGTACTTGGCAACTGTCAATAACCACTAAACTTCACGACATTGTGCTTGAACCTATTTGATACGGATGGTTTTCTTCTATAGGTTGAACAAAAGCTTGCTGGTATGGACCATTCAATATCTGATACCCGGAAACATGGAGCTACAGGACAGGACCGGGACAGCATCCGTGCTTCGGTTCTTGATGAAGCAGCCATTGTAAGTGGCAACCTCACATGCATATTGATTTTTTACATCACTTTAATCTTCTTAGTGAGTTTCTGTGATTGGCAGGTGTTCTCCACCCTTAGTTTCAGTGGTTCACCTCTTTTCACCAAAATGAATCGCATGTTTGATGTTGTCATAATAGATGAAGCGGCTCAAGCTGTAAGCATTTTTTCTTTTTTATTACTCTTTGCAAATGGTAGTGAAGATTTCTGCTGCTTGTTGAGTTGATTTTTCTGTTACAATTCTGACCTGAGTGAGTGAATGGTTTTGTGGTGAAATTTTACCTGCATTAAAACCATATTCAACATGATGGAAAGTTGCTGTTGCCTTTTGTTGTACCTCCTTTTTTAATACTCAAGTTCCATAATAAACAATGGGATGTTTCTATTTTATCATGTCTTCCTGATGGTACCGTACTGGCAAGAGAAGTCTATAAATATAGTGCAATTTGGGAACCAACCTTCTTTTCTGTTTGAAGTAGATACTCATCAGCCTTTTGATGCAGTAGCACTTAACTATTTGGACCAGCATGACCGCGTTTGGAAACTCTAACCCAGACAGAACCGGTCCACCTGGGATTTTGGTCCAACAAGGGTTGGAAGTAGTTTATTTAGTATTTATTTATTTTTCATGTCTTTTATTTGCAATGTAGGATACATAGGAATAGACTACTTATTTTAAACTCTATTTAGAGATGGGTTAGGAGATGGAGTTCACATTCCAACTAGAATTCTTCTGATTTTTGCTATTTATACATTGTATTCCTACACTGGACAGCAGATTTGAATAAAGAAGATGTTGGGAGTTCAACGTGAGTGTGTGGTTGTGTGTTTCCTCTTCCCCCCTGCAACTCTTCTAAGTTTTTGTCCTCTCCTCTAACTGGCCCATCACCACCTTTACTTTGTAATGTCTCCATCTGCTGAGCTTTTACAAGAACTCCAAATGATTCAGATAACCCAGAAGCTGATCTTCAACCTTGTTACACTGTTCCTCTGGTAGGAAGCAATATGGTACATGTGTTATTTATCTCCCCTCCATTAGTCTTTACCTAGTTGGACATATGATGAAATCACTTGAGGCAATTATGGGAGTAGGGTACAGCTAATTTAGGGAAACTTGTGACACTGACACATGATTGGTATGTGAACTTGACCCTATTCCACAACATATTACCCAACTAGCACAAATTCCTTCTGAAAAAACTGATGTCAAATTTCCAGAAACTGTATAATTCTAAAATTAACAAACCACTGGAAGTTCTTTGAAAACTTTTGATCAGTCAATGGTAGCCTAATCCCAAAAATCCGATCTCTCAGATCGCTTGAACCTAGTGGTTGGAGTGCAGGTTGAAGGGAGTAACAGTGTATGTGATCTAAAATTTTTTAAATGGAGACATAGCAGGGTTGCAAATGTGTCAATCACCACCCTATAAGTAGCTCAGACGACTAGCTAATATTTATAATCCATATTCAATATGAGGGGATGCTCCTTTATATTTGTTAAACTGATAGTATTGTAACCACGATAGAGGGAGTCCCTCTATCGTGGACCAGTTTAGTTTGTTTATGTTTTTCCTTCTTTCTTTCCTAGTTGCACTAGGAGTGTTAGAGTGTTTTTATCTTAGGATTTATTCTGTCTTTTCCTAGTCTGAATAGGAAATCTCCTTGTACTTTGATTTCTATCTATAAATAAGATTGACGAGGGGGAGGCTGCTATTGGCTGTTAGCCTCTCTAGCAGCCTCCCATTCTTTCCCACATTCTCTTCTTCTTCTTTCCTCTGATTGCTTGTTTATATTCTGATATTTTCACATGGTATGAAAGCTTTAAACTAGTAATCATCCAATTACATTGCTGGTTTAAGAGTTTTTCAAAGTGTTATCTCGGTTTCTGGTTGCAGCAGCCCTTGCTGCCTATCTTTCATTCTCTGCCCTAGTTTATACTGGAATGAAGACAAACTAAGGCTCTTATATCTGCACCACTGATTTATGAATCTCAAGTCTGGTTCATCAAGTTATAAAGATCTATCCTATCGCAAACTGGGTTTCTTGAAGATTTTCAATCTGCAATTACTTTTTCTGCAGCCGCCTGATTCCTTTAAGATTCTGAGGACTACTTACTACTGCTACAAGCTATACACGATGGTACTATAGATCCAATCTGTGCTCCTGATTTTCTGCAATTAAGTTTCTTCTTGTGGCTGGCGGCTACTCTGTTTTCTTGGCAAATCTTCTACCATCAAGATTTGCATCTGTTATCTTCTCAGCCATCTGATTTTCCCAATCTTTTGGGAACTTTTCCTAAGGATACCAGGCTTCTTGGATCACAAATTCAGGTCCATCAGACCTGTAGTTTGTCTACTACTGATTCGTCACCTAAATCTGAGATTGAGGTGACTGTCTTGATCCTTATCTACTGCCGGCTGCTATATACTGCTACTGTTGTGCTGGGGCCATTTTTCTGTCCCTAGATTGAAGTTTTTCTTCTGAATCTTGCAGCTGTTAATGCTTCCTTTGATTCCTATTCTTCCTACCTGCATGATGGCTGATCCAAAGTGTCCAATAACAATGTTCATATTCAGATCACCAGCATCGAATTGAATGGTGTATCCAATTACATGTTATGGTCAAAGTCAGTTCTTGTATACATTAATTTAAAGGTATGATGAAATACCTCATTGATGATCCTCCCTGTTGATTCTAGGATCCTACTACACTTACTTCTCATGAAGATTGGATGCGTGAGAATTCCACACTCAAGATATGGTTGTGGAATAGTATTGGCCCTACTATCTCTGCCAATGTTATGTTTCATACCACTGCAAAGGGTGTTTGGAATGATTTGAAAGAAAGTTTCTCGCAAGAGATATTTCTTGAATTTATGAGTTGTATGAAAAGTTATTCAACTGTAAGCAGGATGATAAGACCTTGAATGAATAGTTCAGTAGTTAGAAGTGGATTATTAAAGAACTTCAGGTACACCAACCCCTTACTACTGATTTAGAGCAGTTAAAGTTACACCGTGCTGAATTTCATGTTGCCAAGTTCCTTGTTGGGCTGCACCCTGTTTATCAGTCTGTCAAAAGCTAGCTTCTAGCCTGTGAGAAAGTACCTTCGTTGAATGAAACATTCTCACGTCTTCAACACACAACTACTACTTCCAAAGTAGAACATTCACCATCTCTAAAAGACTTCAACTTTTACTGTTGGTTGAGGTCATGGTTCATCCTCCTCTAAACGAAGTCGTGACCAAGGGAGAGGCTGTGGCCATGGAACTGGTGGTCGTGGTACTGGTGGACAGTCCTTCGATATAAGTTCTCGTCATTGTTCCTATCGTGGTAAGCAAAATCATACTGTCGATACCTGTTGGGCTAAGCATGGCCGACTTGAATGGGTCAATGAATTGGTCAACGCTACTATGACTGATAATTCCACTGAGCGGTCACCTACTAGCTACTAAAGACACTTTATTTGCCTCTGGAGCTTCTTACTATTTCCATTCGTAAAGGTAAGCATGCATGTACCCAAAAGTGCTTGACTGTTTATCTTATTGAAAATTATGTGTCTATTTTTCATCTTCCTTCTCAGTTTCGTAATTTTAATTTTTCCCTCTCCACTAATTGTGTTCCTCAACATCACCGTGTCGCTTAGTTTATATGTCCATCTTTTTCCTTAAACCAGAGTATCTACGAACCTCGAATAAGTGGAAATACATTGGAAATTCATACACCACCGCCTGTAACAGGATTGCTAGTTGGCCCCTTTTAGCGATATCCCTTTCAAACATGTCAGCGATATCCCCTTCAAACATGAGTAGCAGACTTCTAGTTGAGAAAGTCGTTGATTCAAATAGGGCAACTCAAAATCACCAACCAAATCGGAAACTCAATCCTAAACTTCGGAGTGGAAGATAGCAGAAGGCGGGTTCTCTGGATGTTGGCAAACGGGCATGAAAAGGAGCATCGTTCCCTGCTGGAGATCCTTTACTAAAACCCTAGGAAAGCCACCTTTTCTTCATTTTGCTTTTCTGTCCAAGGCTCTTTCGGAGCGGAATGAATTCTGCTAATGTGTATGGAGTTTAGATGAAATCAGGGTGGACCTTAGGGCTGCTGTCTCTCATGCCACTGCGACACAGAAATGGAGGCGTTATTATCTCAAGGCACATCAACGCTAGTGGATTTACCTCCTGATAAGGACCTTGTAAAATGTCGTTGGGTGTGCAACATTAAATACAATCCCGATGGTATCGTTGAACGTTTCAATGCCAGGCTTGTTGCAAAGGGTACACTCAGACGTATGGTGTTGATTATTTTGAGACTTTTTCTCCTGCCGCCGGTCTGGATTTTGTTCATGATCTCATAGTTCTAGGGTCAATTTGGACTGGCTACTATATTAGATGGATATTGAAAATGTCTTCCTCTATGGTGATCTCTAGGAGGAAGTTTACATGGAGCAACCTCCTGGGTATATTGCTCAGAGGGAAAATTCTATCAAAGCCTACAAACTACACAAGGCTATCTATGGGTTGAAGCAATCCCCGAGACCGTTGTTTGACAAATTCAGCACTATTGTCACTCGTGGCTTTTCCCAATGTTATTCTGACCATTCAGTTTTTGTGCGACGCAAGGATTCCAAGATTCTAGTGATCGTTGTTTATGTAGATAATATAATTATCTCTGGGAATGATGTTTCAAGGATTACAGCAGTAAAATTGTATTTACATCAGCATTTTCAGATGAAGGACTTAGGTCCTTTTAGGTACTTCCTTGGAATTGAGGTATTGCGAATCAATCTGTTGTCACAAAGAAAGTATGTCTTAGATCTTTTATCTAAAACAGGTATGCAGTATGCTGGCTTCCAAACCTGCTGATACTCATATGAACCCTCACCCGAAACTTGGGACTAATGATGGTGAAGATCTTGAGGATAAACAACTTACAGAAGATTGTTGGGTAAACTCATTTATTTGACTGTTACTAGGCCAGATAAATCTTTTGATGTTGGTGTCGTCAGTCAATTTATGCAATCTCCCAAGAAATCTCATTGGGAGGCAGCTTGTTGCATCCTAAGATATCTGAAAGAGGCTCTAGGAAAATGGCTTATTTATAAATCTCATCAGAAAGTTGATCTAGTAGGGTTTTCTTATGCTGATTGGGCTGGTTCTACCAGTGATAGGAGGTCTACTACTGGATATTGTACCTTTGTTGGAGGTAACCTAATCGTTTGGCACAGCAAGAAGCAAGCAACTGTGGCTAGGTCCAGTGCTGAATCTGAGTATAGAGCTATGGCTCACATTGCTGCCGAACTTATGTGGTTTAAGTCTTTACTCCAAGATTTCGGGTTTCCAGTTACCTCTCGTATGAAGATGTTTTGTGATAATCAAGCTGCGAATCTGCGATCTATATTGCTAGCAATCCAATGTTCCACGAATGAACCAAACACATTGAAGTTGTCACTTTGTGCAGGATGTTGTCATGAAGAAACTACTGGTCACTCCGTTCGTCTCCTCTGCTGATCAACTTGGTGGCATGTTCTCTTAATCCTTTTTTCAGTCCAACATTCCGGAAGGATTGTTCCAAGCTGGGCATGGGTGATTTGTATGCTCTAGCTTGAGGGGGAGTGTTAAATCAATAGTGTTGTAACCACGACAGAGGGAGTCCCTCTATTGGGGACCAGTTTTAGTTTGTTTATGGTTTTACTTCTTTCTTTTCTAGTTGCGCTAGGTGTTTTTAGGAGTGTTTTTATCTTAAGATTTATTCTCTTTGTCTTTTCCTAGTCTGAATAGGAAATCTCCCTTGTACTTTGTTTTCTACCTATGAATAAGATTGAAGAGGGGGAGGCTGCTATCGGTTGTTACCTCTGTAGCAGCCTTCCATTCTCTCCCACATTCTCTTCTTCTTTTGTCTGATTGCTTTTATATTTTGATATTGTCACAATAATAATCAGTCAGAACGTTCAGACTGTTAGATTACCAACTGCCAGGCTAGAACAGGCTGATGTCCATGTCTGGTTTTCAATGTGTGATATAAACAGTACCAAGTCATCTGAAAATAAATCATGGGTATAGTCTTCATCGTTTTTCCTTTATTTATTTTCCATTCTGTTACTTTTACCACTCTAAATATTCTATGCCAATATATGATGAACTGGTTGTCCCTAGTCTCTGTTGAACGATGTTGAAACATTGATTTTAGTCTAATTTATCCTTAGGTTTTCTTAATCGTTCGTTGTTTTGTATTTATATAAACAGGTGGAACCAGCCACTCTTGTTCCATTAGCTAGTGGATGCAAACAAGTATTTCTGGTATGTTCTTGTGCTTTTTTTTTCTCAAAGGTTGCAAACTATATATATGTAATGTTGTAAACTATCTTATGCATTATAGATGATGAAGTTATGTGTGCAATTTTAATGTGAAGGATCAAAATAATCACTACATTTTGATCTATTCTAGTAGATACTCATGGGTTTTTGACATGACCATAAGATTTCTATAGTTGCCCATTCAACCTGACCACTATTTATCATTTTTATACATATTTGTAGCTAGGCAACAAAGGCCATTGTTTTCACCAGTGAGGAGTGATATGGTGCATGTTAGAGTAGTAAAAGGACCAGTGGGAGTCTAGAGGAAGATGACAAATGTTGAAGAGTTAAGCAGAGCCATGAATACTTTTTGATTTAACAGCCAATATGGCCTTAAAAAGCCTGGAACAATGCAACGGGACTTGTATAACCAATCCCAAATGGTTGAACACCAACTGTTAGCTGTTAGTCTGAGCGTGTTTTCATCACCTAATACTTCTTGCCAACTTTCCCCTGTACATGCATTTTTTTAAATGTATTTTTTTAGCAAGGAAATGCTTTTTTTTGTTATAGCTGTCTTTTTGCTCACATGTAGATCAATAGGACATGTGATGTGTTATGTCAGGTTTTTCCTTTTTAGTGTTGGTTATATAACCCATTAGTTATAACTACTTGAGTGCCCAGCCCAGCAAAAATTGCCTCATATCTTACCATGGCATATACCGAATGAATGTAGTGGATCAGCTTTCCCACCCACCCACACCCCCCCCCCCTTGACTGGTGACATTTTAATTTGTGTATGCGAATGGATGAAATGCTTGAAACAATCTTAAGAATTGATATTAAATGATTCATGATCATTGTGATGCATGCATTATCTTGTGAACATTTCAGTCTTCGGTCATTCAGTATGTGTCTCCAAAGAGAAGGAATAGGGGGGGGGGGGGGGGAGAGGGAGAGAGAGCGGTAGCCTATGAGAGAAGAAACAAGGGACAGAAAGGGGGCGGTATCCAAAGAAAGTAGGGGAGAGAAAGGGGGGCTTGGCTTCACACCTACTTGGATTCACTCCAAGGTTTGCAGAGAATCACTCGTGGTGCAAGAGAATGGGAGAAGATCTCACAAGTTCCAGCATATTTTCATTGGCTTTCATTCCAGTATTTATAGTCTTTTAAAACCCAAAATAAAAAATAGAAATAGCTCCCTAATAACTACATCTTTGGTGATAACTTCTTAATAACTACTCCACTTGGTATTACAACATTAGTTCATAATAGCTTGATATCCAATAAAATAAAATACAACAAAATAAAACAAACTACACATAAGTAAACAGAAATATGCATCCACACAATTTAGTAAGGGACATCTAGCCACAATGAAGTGGCTGTGTACGTCTGCATCTACGTCTCCTCTAATATGCCCTAAATCCCTGAGTGATGTCCTCGTCACCAAGGAAACCAATGACTAAGAGATGACAAAACGAGGTTCTGTTTCTAAATTTAGTTAGATTAGTGATAATTGCAGCTTCACTTTTAAGTCTTGAATTAACATCATTTTAATCCAATTAATTTAATAAGACAACAGTCAATTTGAATTTTCTTTTATCAAGGGAGACAGCACTAACAGCAAACTGAAAGGAAAAGGTGCATTATTCTTTTCTTTTTTTCTAAAAAAAAATTTGAAACTCATTCACCATGGTACTTGCCCAGTCAAAAAAACCAAAGAAGATGACCAACATGAGGTCTAGACAAACAAAATATTGAAGTGAAAACCGAGTAAAATCCTAATCTTTTATACTGATTTTACCTGTTAATATTCCTTTTACTTGGTTTTTTCCTGGAAACAAATGGAGCCTTAATTACTCTTAATTCCATTTATATGTAGCAACACTTATTGTTTCATTAAGAAAGTCTGTAAAATTGTAAGATACTTTTTTATATTCTAATTTATCTCATTCGTAGGTTTTAGATGTGTTCATCATCCTCTATGAATGTTTACCAAAAAAAAAAAAAAAAAATCATCCTCTATGAATGAGTTAATTACCCTTAACTTTCTATGTAATGTAGTAGAATTTTTATTGTTTTAGGAGAAAATATATTAGTAATTTTGTCTAGGGAAAAAGGCGGCGGCCAGGTGGCGTGGCCCCTGCGCCAGTGTGGGGGGGGGGGCAATGGGGCGCTCGCACAGGCATCCAACAGGGGTGGGCCCACGGGGGTGGGGTGGTCATTTCATCCTCCTTGTGTCTAGGCACAGGGGCCACGTGACCTGACACCAATCCCCCACCCTTTTGTCTATTGCACTATGATGTTTTAAATGAATTTTTAATCTTATTAAATGTTTATTTGCCACTATAATTCTATTAGAACTGAGAAATTATTTGTGGTTTTTTTCTTATAATGCTGATGTTCAATTTTAGGTTGGTGATCCAGTTCAATTGCCAGCTACAGTAATTTCTCGTACAGCTGAGAGATTCGGGTAAAACTACATTCTGTGATCATGATATCTTTCAATTCACTGAATTAACTCATTTGATGCATTATATGTTGCTCAAATTGTTCTCTTGAAGATATGGCATGAGCATGTTCAAGAGGCTTCAGAGGGCTGGCTATCCAGTGCAGATGCTGAAAACTCAATACCGCATGCATCCTGAGGTTCTATCAGAAGTTTCAAAACTATTGTTGAAAAGACAAATTCACAGATTTATGCAGCCTTAAGTAATTTTCAGAGATGAATCGTTTTTCTTACTTGGTTTTTCATATCCATTTTTTCAAACAGATAAGAAGCTTTCCTTCTAGAGAATTCTACAATGATGCATTGGAAGATGGACCTGATGTCAAAGACCAGACTGAACGTTCATGGCATGAGTATCGCTGCTTTGCACCATTTTGTTTTTTTGATATAGAAGATGGAGTTGAATCCCAGCCCTCTGGGAGTGGCTCATGGGTTAATGTTGATGAGGTTGACTTTGTCCTGCTCATGTATCATAAATTGGTGACAAAATACCCAGAGCTCAGATCAAGTTCACGTATAGCGATTATATCCCCTTATAGGCATCAAGTGAAGCTCTTCCGCAAGCGGTTTTGTGATACGTTTGGGACTGAGTCTGATAAACTAGTGGATATAAACACTGTTGATGGGTTTCAGGTAATCTCTCTCTCTCTCTCTCTCTCTCTCTCTCTCTCAGAAAAGAGAAGGGCACAAAGCCCACTGGAGTCCCAAGAAGGGGTGCAAGAGGGCAGACATGCAGAGAAAATTAATTCAAAGTTACCTCCCTACTTGAACAGGCTTAACCAAATAAAAGGTCTTAAATCCCACTCCCACCCAATCCTACAACTAGGAATTAAAGAGGGGCCAATGCCCGTAGGGTGCTGATCCCTCCTGTGTACCCTTTCTCACCATTACACTGGTTCAACAGTTTTGTCATGAAGCACTACAGAGGCTTCCCTGTTCCTTGGCTCTAAAAGTTAAACTTGGTTAATTCTTCCAGTTTTCTAAACATATCTACAGCTTGAGAATCACTCCAGGTAAAATGCACCTGAAGAAGCTCACTTTGACAGCATGTTCAGTAGCCTCGCCTTGTCTCCTCTACAAAATTCAACTTTCTAACTTCATCTCCCATCCTGATCATGGTTAGAGTCAGATTACGTGGTCTTTTTATAGTGATCCCATCATCATCTGTCACTGGTTCTTTACTGTGTAGTCTCCCACGGCTGGCTCAAAAATGTAAGTGCTATTGAGAGACTTCATGCCTCCATGGAATCACAAAACCTATCCCTGTATCTTCGTCTGAAGTAATCCCTTGCCACCCTCAGAAGCTACTATCAAGGGATTGGATACCAGTGAGAGTACATCTTCCACGGGTGCCAACTTCTCTCTTTGGGGTGGAAGGGGGGTGGGAGGAGAAATGGATTCTTAGTTCTGGTTTCTATCATTATTGCAAATTTACCCTTGTTACCCAGGGATGAGAGAAATATTTGTTTAGTTTAAACATGTAACCCATCTAGGTTAACAGTTAACCATTTAGTTAATCCTAAGGATGGTCCTCCATTTGATGGGCCATCAATATATCTCCTTGGAAAATGCAACCCTGATTCTAATTTTTGGACTTCGCAAAAGAACATATAAATTGAGTAGTTAAGATCACCTAGACTCTTCTGGCCCAAGGAGATCTTGGAAACCTCATCATATAGCTGGTCCCACCTGCACATTAACCATGCCTGCAGCTGTTTCCTTGGTTGGCAATTGTTATCCACACTACGATTTGTCTTGATTTTAAGTGTATGATATATGACCTTTTTTCTCCTTTACAGGGGCGGGAAAAGGATGTTGCAATCTTTTCATGTGTTAGGGCTAGCAGTGATAAAGGCATTGGGTTCTTAGCTGACTTCCGGCGGATGAATGTTGGCATTACTAGAGCAAGATCTTCCATTTTGGTAGGGCATTGTTTCCGGTTAAATTGTTTCACATGAGCATTGGTTTGAATCCCATTTGCTTTAAATTTCGACGGTTTATATAATGAGGAATTGGTGTGCCCCCAAGGTGGTTGGTTCTGCATCAACATTGAAGCGAGGAGATAAACATTGGCGCAACCTTGTAGAGAAAGCTGAAAAGCAAAACGGTCTCTTTAAGGTAAAAACCTTTTCTTTCTGATCTGCTGTAATTCCTGTTTCTTACAAAATCTATTAACAATGACTTCTTGTTGCAGGTCTCAAAGCCGTATGCTTCATTTTTCAGTGACAATAACTTGAAAATTATGGAAGTGAAGGTCAAATCTACGATTGAGTCATTGGAAGACCAGCTGGATGAGATGGAAAATAATGCAATTATCTATGGTAATCCTACAGGTGAAGGTGAGCAAGGAAATATGGAGGATGAAGACTACGGAGATGGAGAAGCAGGCTTTGATGAGGACTAATTCCATACAAAATTATGTTGTTTAGCCTTCATGGTTGGTTTGGTTGGCCAAGCACTTCACAAATAGATGATGGTGGGTGGGGATTTTGAGAAATGTTTTAGCAAAAGGAGGGGTGACGAGAAAGAACTACAGCTGCTATCTGCAAGCTTTGCCTTCTTTGTGTAACATCATTGAATTCATCAAAGGGTAGTCCAAATAGGAAAGGCCATGAACTGTGGCTTAAGAAATTGTGAAGTTATTTTATGTTGGGGATAGTAGCGAAATCCCACTTTTGTATTTTTTTTTTTAAAATCCATTGAATTTATCTTGGTGAAAGAATCACGTCTTCTACAGGGTGATGCTTATATACCAAGGACAAATGTTTCTGAGAGAGGATTTGAGCTATAAGCGTTGTATGAATAATAGTCATGGAAGATATCTGTTAGCAAAAGCGTGCTTAAAATGGACCTTTTTTTTACCATTTTAAATATATTTTGTTGTTTCCCAAACATACGGGAAAAAATGGCAAACAGTAAGCATTTTCGTTTTAAACGCATTTAAACACGTTTTTGTTTTTCGGCATTTTTTAAGACGTTGGATTTGTTGAACAATGGTTTACTTAATTGACAATAGCTCTCTCTCTCCCGAACTCTGATCAACTTGATACTTTCAGTGATGTAAAGATGATTCGAATGGCTACATTTTTCATAATATCACTTTCAACTTAAGGTCAATGCACGAACATTGAAATTAGAAGCATGTATTTTGAATAAAATTTTCTTAATTTATATGAGAATGATGCCGCTTTTTTATTCCTTTTTTTAAATATAAACATTTGAAATTCATATTGTTCGTTTTTCATTTTTTACTGTTCTTTGTTTTATTTGATTGTCTGTTTGCAATTTTTTATTTTTTAAAACTCGTACCATAAGACTACGTGTTTTTATTGTTCCCATTTTTGCTAATTATGTATCTGACTCAAGGATTTGGTATTCTTTGTTGGAGGCACTTGCTGTTTTGGACTCACCATCATGTGATTAAAAATTCTTTATCAGATTAGTTGGATTGTAAAATCTGTTGATGTATCAAACAGGGCCAGTTTGATCCACCATAACAAATGCTTTGTTGTCCCCCCACCCCAACCCACTTCAAGAGATCATGCTTTACACCATGGACGGGCTACATTATAAGAGAAAGGAGGCAAGAGAGGGAGAGGGGAGGCACATTTTGTGGAAAGTGAAGGCAGGAGGAGCAATCTCTTGACCTCTTGAGACTCCACAACTGACTACAAGGTACAAACCAAATGTAGTAGCAATTGCCTTCAATACTTTCGGTTATTTTCTCTTTTTCATATAATTGCTCTTATTTATATTATTAAGCTTTGGGGCCAATGTCCATTCATGTAAGAAACTAAGTCAACACTTGAGCACATGGTTCTAGTGCACGGTATTGGATCGGGTATCAATCACTTGCAAAACCGATACACTAACGATACAATATCGAAACCGATCGGTTGTATCAGACAAAATTACCCTTGAATGGCTGCATCTCCTTAAAAATGAATTTTTTGATCATTTTACCCCTTGTCCGTACCGTGTCACTGATACAGTATCGGCACAATATCGGGATTGACTACATGTAAAACTGGTACGTATTGCCCGATACGATACCGATACTTAGAACCATGCTTAAGCAGTTAGATAGGAGCATGAGAATTGAGTATTCCTATCCAACAATTTATATTTATTTTTTATGCCTTAAAGCTTTTACTTCACTGAGAGGAATCTTTGTTTGGATCAGCCAATTTGGGACAATACAGGTTAGTATTCTTTGTGAACAATTTGACCTACATTATCGATCTTAAAATCCCTGCATACAAAATTACTAGTTTGGGCAGGAGAAAACCTTCACAGTTCTCAATTGCATATCTGGAAGAAAGGTTTCTGGGTCTGTTACCTTATCTTGATTCTTGCTCCGTCATTTTATGATAATTCGTGTCAAATTCATCAGAAGTTGTGGGTTTTGTTTCCTCTATATTTATAAGGATTTTGCTACTAAATTTCTAGTTGTGGAGCAGTAAACTAACAGCCTCGATTTTCAGTCTGCAACCCTAGAGGAGAACCTCGGATGGGTCTCTTATCAGGGTTTAAAACCCGGAATTGGTATCTGTGTCGGCTTAAATCTGCCTTGAAATTGGGATATTCCAGGCATCTAGGGTTCGGGACGAGCTGATCAAGGAGAATCAAGATCAGGAACAAGATTGGCCTCGGCGGATTCCAATCCGAACTGATCTGGATCAGCCGTAATTGGCCAAAATCCGATCAGATTCTTAAAACCTTGGTCTTTTTGGACGCTTTTACTTGGCACAAGCAATCTGATGCTGAATTTTATTTGTGCAGAATATTTTTTGACCAGATGGCCCAAATATGAAATACCCGCTGTAGGAATGGCTCCTTTAGTGCTTAAATTTTGGGGTTCGACAGTGTTATTAGTTTTAACCCAATCTGTTTTTCTCAGATGGATAACACTGGATTTCTAGGGTTGAAGCAGAATCTGACTAAAGCATTCTGAACCGGAATGAAATTGGATGGTCCCGATTCAGACGACGACAACCAGCATTCAGTGCCTTAATACATAAAATGAGAAATATCTTCACATTAGGTTAACACTCATCAGACTTGCCATCTTATACTAAAGTCATTTCACTTCCTTGCCATCCAATTGTTTCTTCACCCACATTAAGTAGTCAGGCTAGAATTAGATAAGGGGGCTGACTTGTATATGATTTTACCATTAAAAGATGCAAATTTTTTACCATTACAATTCTGTTATTTGGGACTTCCAAGCAACCAGAATCATGAAATTATATGCAAACCTATCAGAATTGTCTTTGCTATTTTCACGGACTAACAGTTTGAAAACTCAATGATTTTTTCATTAGGATGATCTTCATTGTAGCTCAAAACACTTAATGTCATCAAACATAAGTACCGAAAAATGAAAATGAATTTGGAGACTCCTCTGTATTCAACCCTTTGCTGAGAAGGGAATAAATTATAGTTCAAACATTAAACAATGTTCTCTTGGTATTTATAGACAGGCACTAATAAACAAATCAACCCTCCACAAATCAGCCCAAGAAAAATAAAAGAGGAAAAAAGAAAAGAATAAGAACAAGTACAAAAATGAATCAACCAAAACCCAGTAAAGAATAATAAAGGTGTTCCCCTTCCCTGTCCATTTTATCTATACACCAACTCGAACATGTTTGTTTCCTCACTTGCCCGGACTCTGGTACATAAAGCCACACAAAATTGTAGTGGCAAGGGATATTTTCACTAAGAGGATGAACTCCATCAACCGCTCCCCAACAGCCTTTCCCCATAACATTCGAAGATCATCTAAAATTCTATCTATAGTCACAATTCAACCCACACTCCTCTAATATGAGGCCTCCTCTATTGACAAACGGATTGATCCGAACCCACAATAGGGAGAAAAGTGAGGCAAGAATCATCGACCAGACCAGGATAATGGTTGGCAGCCTATTTTGTTTCCCCATTAATCCCTTGAGGAAGGGATATAGATGGACAATGACCCAAAAGGCAAAGAACAGCTTACCAAACAGTGGGCCCCATGAATTAGATCCACTGCTTATGGCATCAGAAATCCCAATAATCACCCCAATTATGTTAATGATCAGCAATGTTGTCGGAAATATCAACAATGATGTCCACTTGAATTCGTATAGCTCTGCGAATTCACCATCATCACCTCCTTTGGATGTAACAGTGAAGTTCGTGTTGACCCCGGCCAAAACCTTGAGCAGACCCTGGAAGAGAGCAAAGAGATGTGCTGAGACACCACCAATCACCCAAAATTGCTCGTTCCTCCACCAGTCATCTATGCTGACACCTCCCCACTGCATCTCAATGATGCCTGTTGCAGCTATAGATATGAAGAGAGCCATGAACACAATGCTGGCATAGTTGCTTATCTGCACAATGAGATACAACCTTACATGAGCTGAAAATGTTATGACTATTAACTAGTAATAAGTGCATTCCTTGTGGAATGGACATCCAGAAGAATTAACCAGAGAAAGGCAAGCATCAACTACTAGGACTATCCAAATACAAGACAAGGAACCTATCAAAAAACAAAAAAATCCAAGGACAGAATGAACAGAGACAAAAAAGAGATAAGTTATAAGCAATCAAACCAAACTCTATATATCTGCTCGAATTTTGATAGCCCAGACTTTGAAAGTGTTATTTTACAAAAAAAATAAATAAATAAATGATTTCATTAGCACAATCAAAATGTTTCCAGAATGAAATGGATCCTTAAATTGTTAATTTCTACTGAGAAACAGATAGTGAAGGGCGTGCAATTGAGTACCTGGGGGATGATGAAATCCCCAGTGAGAAGGCAGACGGCTGGCAAGGTACAGTATGTAATCAAGGGAAGAGACGTCAAAGGATAAACAACCGAGTTTATGTAGGAAAGTCTTTCCAGCCAATTCAAACCGCACCCATATCCATACCAGATTGGACAATGCCTGCTCAATAAAATCTCTACAGATCCAAGGGCCCAACGAAGAACCTGGTTTAGACGATCCGAGAGATTGATGGGTGCTGAACCCTTAAATGCTGGCCTTTTGGGTATGCAGTATACAGAGCGCCACCCATGGCAGTGCATCTTGAATCCTGTGAGGATATCCTCTGTGACAGAGCCGTATATCCACCCAACCTGGTTCAAGCTTCAATATTTAAGGGATGAAGGCAAACAACAATTTTCTTTATAAGGAAAATAAAGGTCCTTAATCTCACATTTCAACATTGGCGAACATTGATCACTTACCTCTTTTCCCCATTCTGTCTTATGTTCATAGCTGCAACTAATAACATGGATGGCTTCTTTTAACAGAGATGCAGAACTGGCTCCCAAAGGAACTCCACCATCTTCTAAAAGTGTGGAAGCTACGAACACTGGAGACTGACCCAATTTTTTCTCAAACTTTATTTGGGACATGAGGGACGATTTTTCACTATCTACTCCTGTCAGGTGAACACCAGTTAGTATGACTATGTACATGTCAATATACATACCAAGAACCAGCTGAAAAGCCAATACTATGAAAATGCAACTGATTACCTTCGATCCCCTCTTCAATATTCTCAAGGGCATGTATCTGTGTTGAGGGCTCTCTATTCTTTATTTTCTTCTCCTTCTTTATCTTCATTTTCCGGTTCTTCTTCCTAGACCCACAACAAAGGCAGCACCATCTAGGCCAGCAGTTACATGTCTTGCCTGGAGCTTTCTTCTTTACAGGGGCATCAAATCCATACAGTGCTTGCCTTCTGAAAACGCATCCCGTTCCAACATAGATTGGTCCCTGGATCCCATCTAGTCCTTTCATGTTGATCTGTTGTTGGACGGAAAAGACATTAGCTGTAAGAATAAGAAGATTAAAAACATACATGATTCCTTCGGAAAAAAATGCTACATACATCAAAGAATACGACATTGCGATTTGAATATCTATCATGGCGATCAATCCCATCAAATCGTTGAGGAAACTGCACATAGCAGACTTTCTTTCCTGATGTCGGATCCATCATGAAGCACATGGCTTCTCTAAGTGCCTTGCTGTTGTTTATATAGTGATCACAATCTACATTCAGAAGATAAGGAGCATTGGAAATGATTGCCGAGACCCTCACCTTCAATAAACAATCAAACCAATCAAAAACATTATAAATTTGAGCAAAGTCTTGATTGTTCATTTGTTAATTAGGTAGAGAACAGAAGAGTGACCACGTATTTGTGCCAACTGAATTAAAAAAAAATTGAGCTTTACCAGAGCATTCATGGCACCAGCTTTTTTGTGGTGATCAAATCCCGGTCGCTTCTCACGAGAAACATAAACCAGACGTGGTAATTCATTTCCTTCGATGTCACGAAGACCAGTTTGCCCAAGAAATACCTGTTGTACAAGTCATTTATAAGAGAGCCTAAATGCCAACATGGATCCCAGCTATTTTATCATCTTCCATCTTTAGATGCAATTTAGATTTAAGCAAAATGCTGCTGTGAAGACATTTTATAGATGCCACATTTTGTGCGTGAATGCAATGCAAGGACTGAAACTTATTTGTCACAATTTTTAGCATCTTGGGCCTTTCCCTCTGCAGGCACCAAAGCATGACACAGGAAAATCAGGCCAGACAGCATTCTCATGAAGAACACCTTTAGATTATAGTATGGTCTTTTAACACAACAAGAAATTGGAAAAGAAGTTCAACTAGAAAGGCCTAAATTCACAGTTCTCCTACAATTAACAGCACTTGGATCATGCTATTTTAGAAGGAATAGCTTCTTACCTGGATCATTCCTGGGTGATCCCGTACATCGTTCCCCGGCCATGGTGTTCCATCCTGCATTGTCCATCCCTCCTCAGGAACTTTCTGTGCCGTAGCAACCAACCCATTTATCCGAACCTTGAATTCTTCATATTCCCTCTGTATCCATAAAATCATGCAGTCAGGTAACAACCCTTTTGGCAATTTTAACTTTTAAGATTAGATAACTAGAGCATAAGATACAATAGAATAATCAGAGAGAATTTTCCATTGAGCAGTATCATAAGATCTGATAAACCAAGTTTCAGTCAACCAATTCATCAGGGAAAGGGAAAAAGAAAAAAGGAAGGACTTCACTAACTTGTGTTTCTCAAAAAATTAGTAAGGGACAGACACATAGAAGTGGCTATGGGATGGGTTGGCATGCTAGTCACTGGAGAGTAATCCTCAACTCAAACCTGAGCCTGACTGAACTAGTTCAAAAATGCGCACTTTTCAGTCAAACATACCTTTAATATATATATAAGGTTGTGTTTGTATAGGTTCACACATTAAATTATACATAAAAGCTAAATGTGTAAGCATAGTACATATGCATAAGGACCCACTCAATCAACAATATAGACTTGGTCTAAATCTAAATTGGATTTATAAAGGTCAACTGACCCTTGGGTTGGAACTGACCCTAATCTATATTTTCAACAAGCAGATTTAGAGGGGTTAGAAAATTGCTACCTCCAGAAATAGATCAGCTTATAAATACATCTTCATAGGGAGGGTGTAGAAGTAAATTTTGAATTGCATCAAATAATTCGAGAAGCTAAAGAATGGCAAATAATTAAGTTTCCCTTTTCAATAATTTACCAAGAAAACTGAAACATATATTAAAGATAACCAGAAACCATATATGGATAGACTCAAACCTTCATTGCCCGTCGTTCCCTAACAAAAGCAGGCTGGACTTTGTTTTTCAGATAATCAATCTTTTGAGAGAAATACCATTCTGGTGCACGGGGCTCGATATTATATTTTTTGCAGAATGGAACCCACATCCTTGCAAACTCAGATGTCTCAGAGAGCGCTTCAAAAGTAAGCATGGCAGCACCATCATCAGAGACATAGCATGCAACTTTGTCGACTGGATAATCCACAGCGAGAATGGATAGTACAGTATTAGCAGTGATAAGTGGAGGTTCTTTCATAGGATCAACCGTACTAACAAATATATCAACAGGGGCTAGCTCAGAAGGCTTCCCTTCTTTCTCATATCTGAAAACAGATTTTAAGGTGACGTTAGATCACATAAACTGAGAAAGATGGAATAGATACAATAAGATCAGCAGGTCCAACTACCTCAGTGACAACCGATCAAGGTATGTCTCCCGCTCAATTGGGGACCATTTGGGGAACTGATCTAAAATCCATGACAGCCCAAACCATATTTCACAAATCACTGACGTCAGCCACAAACCATATGCATTAGGGTTCGGGTTGAGAAGTCTATATTGGAAAAAGAAGCCAAGAATCACAAGCCTGAGTATTATTATCAATCTATATGGACTGATCTTGCTGGAAGGAATTGGTAACTTTCTTGATAGAGGCTGTCTTCCTTCATCCATTCTGAAATACAAATTTTGGTATTAAAAAAAATTCAGAGTACACAATTAAGAAACATGTAATAAATCATGCTGAAAGTAACTAAATAATCCTTTGGTAATGCTTGTGTGGCCATACTTAGACCGAAAGGAAAACAAATAATAAAATCAACAAAGAAGTTAGATATAAATTTCAGACTTATGCACAGGATAAAAAGCCTTTAAAGCCCACATAAATTCTACACTAGCAACAAAGTTCAAGCAAAATGTCAACATTGTTGAGTGTATAGAAAACAACAAGTTACAAGATTGCAGACCAGTGCAGACAACAGACTTGATACATTGACATCTTGTACAGACAACAGACTTGATACATCGACTTGAAAATTCTTATGCATTTCACACATCACTGTGAGAAGGAATTCAGAAAGATATATTCCCCCCTCCCCCCCTTAAGATACTTAAGCAGATTACATTTATTCCATAGACAAATGAATCTTGGGTCAAACCAACAACCAGATTGTGTGGAGGATTATAATTATTGCAAGAATACACCATTATAACTATTTCCATCACTTTAATGAATCTATTTAGAAACATCCAGTGTCTAATGGTACATTACAACCAAAAAATTAAATGCTGTTTGTTATTTGTTATTACTTACTCAATAGTTTTTTTTTCAGGAAAGTCCCAATTCATTGACTTGAAACTATTCAGCATAACCATCATCAGTTCTTCTATTTAACTGCATACAAGTTTGAGCACAGCCTCTCTCATACTTTCATTAATAACTAGGTCAGGAAGAAATACATTAAGAAGAAAAGAATTACTGCTACATACCAAATGGCTAGCTAATGTCAGAGTTCCCTATGTTTATCAGTTCCAAAACTAAACCACTAAAAGGGGCATACCCAGTTCAAGAGGCTTCCGCCACTGCAGGGTCTGGGGAGGGTCATAATGTACGCAGCCTTACCCCTGCTTTCGCATAGAGGCTGTTTCAGACTTGAACCCGTGACCATTTGGTTACAATGGAGCAACCTTACCATTGCACCAAGGCCCACCCTCTAAACCACTAAAAAATTAAAAAATAAATAAAATAAAATGACAAAAGAAAGTAATAAACTCGCAGTTAAACAAAAAAGATAAAAGCCCAGGATAGTAATTGAAACAAAAAAAAACCCAGCATGGTAATGAGCTCTTAAATTACTTGCAAACACGTTTGAAGCATAGAAAGTTTTAAAAGCTCTGGAAGTGAGTTTGCATGAAATGTTAAATAATACTAACTAGAGAAGAGAACAATAAGACCTTCTGAGTATCCACAGAAACTATTTTTCAGAGAAAGAAAATGAAGAGATCATCAACACATGCTTACTTGGGCAAATCAGGATCATCAAGATCGTCTCCATCACAGTTCCCACCACCATTTCCTCCTTGATGCTTAACCACCTGCAATTTTTCGCTCTGCCTTTTCTTCCACTCCTCCATACGGTCCTTCCATGCAACACTTCCATACCCATACACTGCTAAGTCCTTCTTAGGATCCATTGCTCTGGGCTGCACTGCATCATCTACAGAAAAAGAACATTAACCAATAAATAAATTATTCCAAAACCATATAACATGTGAAGGATGAACCAGAAGTTCAAAAGAGAACCAACAAATTCAGTCAACTTACAGGACATGGGTGAATCAGAGAATGCCATTGGATGAACTCGTTTCCCACTACCCATAAACGGAGGTATTATCAGAGCATGTTGATCAGAAGAAATTCCAGCATCCTTAAATTAGAAACAAACATGACATTTGAGTTGGTAAGGAATAAGAATTTGGGGGGGGGGGGGGGAAATGATCAATCAGATTCTGTTCAGTCAAATAACCTCTTGGCCATAGGTCAGGAGAGGGATTTCAGGATTAGGGGAGGAAGAATCCAGATTTGGTGGTACAGAGTTCCCAGATGCATCAGCCATGGAACCACGACCAACGTTAAGGCGAGCTGAGAGTGCTGCCTCTGCAATATGCTGCGGGTCGCTCCAGTTCTTATACTTGAAATCAAATTCATTATCCAAATCATCAACATCCTCCTCTTCCTCGTCGCCTTCAACCCTGGGACTGCCTGCAAGATGCACCACATATGTGAGTACATTCTACAGATATAGGCATGGGGTGCTGGAGAAGAAGCAGAACGGAAGAAGAAAGTATAGAAAGCCTCACCTTTGATGCGCTTGTATCTGGTTTTGCATTGAGGGCAAGCTTGATTGCCCTCTCTTCTCTCGTACTCATAGCAAGACCTACAGACTGGGAAAGCACATTCATTACAGGCAACAAAGGGCTCTCCCTCTACTGTAATCTCAATCTCATCCCCACATATCTGGCAAATCTCCCCACTCAATTCTTTTACAGACTTCACCTGCAACAGCCCAGAAAATATAGGCAAATTTCCATAAGATTGAAATCATAACAAACAACAACCCCCACCCCAGCATACACAAGAAGAAAAGAACAAGAGTAACCACCATAAAAAAGGAAAGGAAAAAAGAATAATCTTCAAAACCAGCTGAAATTTTACTCAATCCATGACAAGTACTCATTCAAATTCCCATCAAAATTGCAAGAACAAAAAAAAAATCTAACGAGAAAATATGTACACTTACTGCTAGCTATGTTTTACAACCAAGCAAATTAGAAAAGGAAATAGGCATCCAGTTCAGTAAGAATACTCTTACGCTATAGAACTACAGTTCAGAATAGGGGGAAAATGGCAATCACAATAGAGGGGGAAAAATATAACATTTTCCAGAAAGGTCACAAGCTTCAAGCAAAACCAAACAGATATGAAGTATATCTGAACGAGGTAAAAAAAACTCATTCCGACATTACTAAACAACCCACAGAAGGGGAGATGGGACAAGAAAACTCTGGGTCTACTGCTTCAGAAACAGGTACCTCGCTCTCCACAACTCAACTGAGAAAAAATCTAGCGAGGTCTTTCAAGAGAAATCGTTGAGGGCTTTCTCACTGAAACCAGCCAGAGAGCAGAAACACTTGTGTATCCTCAAAAATCAAAACACAGACGCAATGAATCGGGGAAAAAAAGTACAAGCAGGGATTTTTTTTCCTTTTCATGGGTCTTACCCGAGCAATATCATCAGCATTGATGACGACGAACTCATTTCTATTATGAGAACCCGCAACAAGCCGCCCCCCGGTATTCATGGCACTCATCCAACCCCACCCACCACTGTAAACTCTTGAAACCAGAAATCAACCACAACCCAACAAAGGGATTTCTACACCTTCCTCATATCACCAGTCCAAACATACAAAGGAACCACCTTTCTCCTTCTCCTCTGCTGCTCTGCGTTACCTGCGTCTCCAGAGTCCAGCCGACACGCTTTGAAGTCTTATGCACCCATCACGGGAGAAGAAGAAATAGACAGACCCCAAAGAAAAATACAAAAGGTCCTCTGTCCTTGATTCCTTCAAGAACCGGTGTTTTATACAATTGGGTCTCTATCTGATCTGGCTGATGTCGAAAGCTACTCGCTATCGAAGAGCAGTTGAGGGAGTGATGTGAACTGTGAAGTAGATTACACAAGGTTTTAAAAGGATCAATGGAGACACAAAGAGAGGGAGAGAGACTGATAGAGATAACCCAACCGTCGTTGAATATCAACGCGTAAGAGAGGAGAGACGAAAAAATAGGAAGAGACAGAGGAGATCAAGGGATCTATCCATCTATCAATCTCGATTTCTCTTGTAAATGTTTGACCCCACCTGAGATGCAGATGCTGTCTCAGACTCAGACTGCCCTGGTTGGTGGGGGAGAGAGAGAGAAGAGAAGAGAAGGGTAACTGGGTAAATATAATTTCTGTGGATTTCCGAGCTGAGGAGTGAGGAGGTTGTTGTGTCGGTCGTCTCTCACGAAGCAGCGTAAGAGATGGAAACAGAAAGGGTTGAAAGTGAAAGGAGAGTAATTGGAGACGGCCGACGAGGAGGAAATAATGAAATAATTTTAAAAGATGGGTAACAACTAAGAACAGCTCGAATGCTTCCCCGAAACTCCTCCGCGTGCTGTGATAGCTCACAGTTGAGTTGGAGTTTTTTGTCTTCTCGTCCATGGATTACCAACTTTCCCTTCCTTCTTCTTTCCTTCCTCCCTTCTTTCCTTCCTTCCTCTCTTCATCCCAATTTCTCGTTCATAGGTTACCAACTTTCCTTGCCTTCCCTCCCAATTTCTCGTGAGAAATCAACTCTTTCAAGTCTGAAATAAAAAAAAATAAAAAAAATGGACTGGATCAGTGGAGTTACTCTGGTACTGGAATATACGAATTCGTTGACTTGAGAAGTGTAACAGACCCGGTCCACCCTAGATTAGTCACTAATTGAACCCTTTTATATAACCTTTTTTTTTTTTTGGGGGTTAATTTATATAAGCTAATGGTTTGATTTAATTTTTCTTTCACCCCGGTGAATGGAAACCCATGGTGTGATTTGATATTATGATTGGGTTACAATTAGATTTCGAAAGAGTGAACGTCATCATTAACTCTCATACCCAATTGTTCAGGATTCAAAAGATTTACCTTAAGGGGTTAATTCAGTTGGTAAAAGGTCAACCCCTCAAATAAGAGGTCATGAGTTCAAACCACCTTGGCCTATCCCGATCCCCTAATTCCCTCCCTCCCTATTATACAAAAAAGATTCGAAATATTTTTCTCCAATCCATTAGATATAAGGTTTAAAAATCCAAAATTGGGGTCATAATCGGTCTAAATCGCTGTCAGAATCAATATATTCTATGCATCTAGGGTTTTTCAAACATAATTGGCCCGAGCCCAAGCTGGATCGATAGGAATTGAAATCAAATTCTCACCACAGGTTAAGAGAAACCAGGTCATGCTTATGTCCAATCAATTTCTCAATCCAAGCATTTTCAATTTTCAAGGCTTGGGTCAATGTTCATAAATTCAACAATTTAGGGCTTGATTAGTTCTCAGAACAAAGTTTATCTTAGGGAAATCTTGATCAGTACCATTAAGTTTTTTAAAAACTTTGAGAAGAATTTGGTTTATATAAATGCATGAAGGTGAAATTAGGTGGATTCCAATTGAAGTAAAAAACACTTTATAGATTTTGTTAGTGATGTGTAGGTAAAGCAATGTACAACTAGAAACATAAATTAGTGGGCGGGGGTGTCTCTTATCTTATATAGTCATATGTTAATCACTCTTTAAATCTTGAGATTTAAGCTATATACAATTTTAGGAATTTGGGTTTGCTCCAATCAAAACTTCTCATTTGTGGATGCCATCATATTAAGGCAAACGTAATTTATTAAAATTTGACAGATGTAACATTAACAAGATAGTTAATTAGATGATAATTTGACTTCCATCCAAATATAGAGTACCAAATTTGGTTCCCCCTGTCACTTGCTTTTGTGTTACTCTTGTTATTTGTTACCATGAGAGACAACATGATTTCAAATATTGAATAAATCATGGTATGGTTTGATTCTTTTCTTCCCTTGATTGTATTCTTTCAATCTTCTATGGTGTTATTGTCTACACGGAATTTTGTACAAACACACACGAATAACCAATTTTTATTTTTTGGTAAACACGAATAACCAATTTGGTGACACAAAAGAGTCAAATGTGTCAATTTGGGACCGGACCCAATAGCCATCCTATAATTGATCTGCTAAAATTTTGAGCTAACCCATCTCGTTATTAAATGAGACAGTTCTAGGAGCTGATTTGGAGACCGAATATTAAATGGGATGGAATAGTTTTGTGATGGATATCTTAATAGGTCTCAAATTGAAAAATCAATAATGAACTATTTATAATTGTAACAGTTGAGACCCGTTTAAGACGTATATTTACCTGTTTAGGCTAGTTCATAAGTATGTTTCAAGGACCTGAAATGTAAAGGAACCGGAACTGGGGTATGTTGCAATCACATAGCAATACTTACATTTAAGTGTTTGAGAATTTGAATGCCCATGGCCATAGAAGAACTAGAATCAGACCATCTCGTTATTAAATAGGGCTAGATCCTAGTTTTGGGTCTACGAGTATACAGGACGATTAAGGGATTGGCCCTCCCTAGGTGTTATGTGCAATAGTCCCACATCGGTCCCATAAGGGATTGGATGTGGGCATATATGATATTGGGTTCCCTCCTCTTGAAGACCGATTTATGAGGGTGAGTTCTTTCAATCGTAACATTGGTGTTTTCATTGACCCGTATTTTGCGGTTGGCTACTTGGGAGGGGCGACCTGGTGCCAGAGTGCGAGCCACTAGGAAAGGACTATCTACCGTTGGGAAAGGGTCCTGGAGCAGAGTGGAGCTAAAACCGATTTATGAGGGTGAGTTCTTCCAATCGTAACACTAGGCCATGAAACTCTCTAAATCTCATAGTTATCTATTCATGTAAATTAATATATGCTTAACGTGTAATACTAAATTAGAGAAAATAAAAAATTGCGTAAATCTATTGATTAAAAGTTGCTTTCACTTAAGGTGTGATGAAATCCTTAAATTTTGACATTTACTACGGACAAACCCAAATAAAAGTCTCTAATGATTCCATATGTAATAAGAAAACAAAACATTAGTATTAAACACAACTTTTAATTCCAAATAGCCATATAATTCATGTTCTAGCTTTGACACTTCAATTCCCTAGTGAGTTAGAAGAGCTTAATCATGGTTGTGAAGCAATGCCAAATTAGTTTACTTTCCCTCATTCTGATATATTTTTCTAAGACATTATTATCATAGGAGACAAAAATATATGGAATCGAATACTAAAAAACTAATGGTAGTTCATGACTCATTTTATAAGAATTAAGAATTGTAAGAGTAGCTGGAACTTCAACTTCAAAATGTAAACTATTATGAGATTTTGTATCATTCTCAACTAAATCCTTAAAGAAATATATGGAGAGAGAGCTCATGGGTTAGTGAACAATTATTTAAACAAGATCAAATTATATAAAGAGATAGATATAAGTCATTACCGCTTTGTTTGCATTGATTTAAGGGACTTGGGAAAATATTACAGACTTGCGTGTAAGAAATTTGAGTGAACTCTCTAACTAAAGATAATGACATTTGAAGCACTTTAATTAAAAATGGATTTCTCTAACCGCTCACCTCATCTAGAATCTATAAAATAAAAGATAGAAAATAAAAAATAATTTCTCATATGTGATTCGACTAGAATTTTTTTATTTGCATTTGTTTTAGGTATGGGTTTTTATTTATTTTGATTTATCTTTCGATTCTTTTTACCAACTAATTTGTGAAACTATCAATATGGTTTTAAAAAATGGTATCAAATCGGGCATATCGATCTATCTATATTGGAATCATCTATGCCCAATAATAGGGGTGTCAATAATACCCGGCTGGCCCGAACCCGCCCTGAGCCCGGCCCGAACCCGACCCTGATCTGCCAGCCCGAAGGGCGGGTCAGGGTTGAGATTTTGGCTGACCCTGGCAGGGTCGGGTCGGGTCGGGCTCAAGGTGGCGGGCCTAGCCCGGCCTGGCCCTGACCCGACCCTGAATTCTTTATAAGCCTTTATATGGCTGAAAATACCAAATTTTCAGGGTCGGGGGCTTGTTTTGGTTTCTCGAAGCCATTTTGAAGCAAAAAAGATTGTAAATGGAGCTACTAGCAGGAGATCACAATCGTTGCTTTCACGAACTGGAAAAACATATGCCTGAAGCGACTGGAGACAGAGGAACGATCGAGAATGAGAGCTGAGGAACTGAACAATTCAGATTGAAATCTAAAAGGAGAACAAAAAAAGTTTTAAAATTCACGCAGTCTTCTGTTTCTCTCGCTCTCTCGCTCTCTCAGTCTTCTCGTTGCACTCGTTGTCTGGCTTTTACTTTTCTTTCTTGAGGATCAGGTTAACACTTTAACTGCGGTTAGGGATTGCAGGGGAAACCAAGGATTGGAGTATAGAGGGTCGGGAGACGGGACTCGGGAGTCGAGAGACGGGAGTTCAGGACTGGGGAGCCGGGAGGACTGAGGAGCGTGAGATTTGAACTTTTTTGAATTGGGATCTGGCGCTACTGGAGGAGATAATTTTCAGGGTCGGGTCGGGTCGGGCCGGGCCAGAGAAAAACCCTGGCAGGGTCGGGTCAGGGTTGAGGGTTTCTTGGCCCTGCCAGGGTTGGGTCAGGGTCAGGGTCAGGGTCAGGGTTTTGGCAGGCCCGGCCCAACCCGACCCATTGACACCCCTACCCAATAAGAATCGATTGTATCAGTCTAAATCGATCAATTCTAGTGAAAAAAATAAATCACTTTTGACTGTATAAGCCTATACTAATATGATACCGATATCGACATCGATGACTGGCAATGAGACGTTCTACCTCTATCACGTAGTGAGAAATATAGTTGCCTTGCTAAGGTCATCCCTTGGTTATGGTTGAATTGAAGATCAGAGAAAAAAGTTGAAAACTATTGGATTACTCAATAATACGTTCGATTTACTAAATCACTTGCCCAATTTTTCATTTAATCCAACTACTACATCTTGAACTGAGGTAGAAGTGGACCTTCTAGAAAGGTAGCTTCCTTTGTGGAAATGCTCTTCATTATCTTCACCTCTTTCGCACTCAAGTATTAGTATTTAGTATTTTGGTATCGGGATAGGATCTATATCAGTCTTGGTTAATGCCGATCTGATACCAATCTGGATCGATGATACGACCAATAGGATAGTAACATGTGGTATTACGAATTAAAAAATTAATGATACAAATTTGTAAAAATAGATATTAGATCAGTATCGCATCAACATCGGTTGTTCCCAAAAAGGCTGATCCACCTGCAAATGTTTTTCATATTTTTATTCTTGACCATCGTAGCATTGTGTGCGCACCCAATACACGTGCCAGTTGCTACAAACTTATTATGGTTGTCTACCACATTTGTGCTCACATGTGATGTCACCATTAGGGAATTCTAAGGACTTAGTTTCTCTGCACCCATGATGAAGAGAGAATATCTTCATCCGCCCCCATTTGACCCTTTGATTGGACAGAAAAAATTATTCCCGACTATAAACAATAGGAGTGGGATCTAATGATGAAACCAAAATCCAATCAGTGCATTGCATTACCTTAAGTGAATAGATGCCCTGATAAATTATTTCGTCTTTCAAATAATACATATTTTTATTTTGAATTTTAGGTTCAAATATTGGATAGGTTATGGGCAAAGTTTTATTATTTGATATACGTGGTTGTATTGATCTACACTGATGTTGATATGATAATGATCAGACCATTTTACACCAAAAAATATTGAATTTTTTTGCCCTCCGATGACACCAATTCCATTAATCCATACTGATATGATATTGATATCCGTTGGTACAGTCGATACCTAAAAATCTATACTTAATTAGAGTGCCGACATATATTGTCACATGCTAAATAAATAGTTATAACTTGAAGTCTTGAATGATTTTTAATTGACAAATTGGATCCCACATAGATTTTTTTGTATAAATGATTTGAAATATTTTTAATGTAAAATTGACATCTCAACATCTATGATTTTGACAAGGAAAATAAAGGATCCAATATTCGATTTTTTTGGTAATGAATTTTTATTCACAAAAAATAAAGGGTCCAATATTCCACCACATCATAGATGAAACAATTTTCTTTCATTTCTCAATTGGGGGGGGGGGGGGGTTTGTACCAACAAACAAATTGAATAGGTTTGGAATTTAGCACATGGCAAATAAAATGTTTTTCAATCCCATTATCTTGGTTAGCCATGTTAAAGTAAGTAATCTTTTCAAGGCAACCCTCAAATGAGCCTTTAATCAGATGTTGCATTTGGGATGCTAATGTCCTAACAACCTTTAGTTTGATGGCCTGCCTCCCATGAAAGAATATAAAATAATTCATAAATTTACATAAAAGGACCAATCTATGTGGTTGTAGAATATGTATCATTCTTTTGAATGTTTCTCGTTTTATTTTCAAACGTTTATTTAATTAAATAAATTTTCAAGTAAACATGTCAAATAAAAAAAAATTTAGAAGGTGCAGATAATATTATTTTACACTCTCTAAAAGGAAAAATGTATTATGCAAAAAAGCCCCAAAAATTACAGTTACGATTATTTTACACATCAAGGGGTATCAATAATAGATTTCTTTACGGGAAACTAATCATTTTTATATCCAAAAGGAGATATAAAAGAAGCCATATAACTGATTATTTCACAAAAATTGAAGGTGCCAACAACATCCCAGGCAAGGGGCTTTGTATGTTTGTAGTCAGGTATTGTGTTCAAATCCTGCTTTCATGCCTTTCCTTCTCTCCCACAGTTTTAGGGATTGGTATTGGATCGGCTACATAATATAACTATGTGTATGAGGAAGCTATAAAAACCTGGCGTGGTCATATTAACCCATTTTAGAGGACGGTTTGGCAGATCAATCGGTTTAGCTGGTAAAAACTGTTCAAAAAATGAATGGGTTGATGTCTACTTGTCAGCCCATTTTAACCAAACCAAGAGCGGATCAAATGGTTCGGCTACCATCTCTATGTTGTTCTCTCTCCTCTTCACATGAAATATTATCATTGCCCTCTAATGTACGATACTATTTTATTACACCACTTTAGTGCACTCTTCTATACCGTTTACTCGGAGAACTCTCTCCCTTTTTAGGGTCAATGCCAGCACGGGTGGGATGGTCTTTTGCACACCCATGTGAGAAGGCATAGGGGGGGCGTGATCAAGCAACGTTTCTTCTCTCCCCCTCCCCTCGCCTTGATTTTATGGATACAAATTTGATTTCTAGTCTTCTCATCAAAGAATGGGATAGTTTTATTGATGGACTAGTTTGGCCATTTTATTTGACTTAATATAGCGTGATGCTCACACTTTGATTAAGTATTATGCTGAAAAGAAAGTCATAATCAAAAAGTGATAAACAAACTATATTTCCTGAATTTGTTGATCTCAAGTCTAAGAGATATTTGAATAGGCAAGTGGGCACATGAGATGAATACATTTTCATATAATTATGGGGGTCTTGTAGTCTTGTAAACAATTTTATATATATATTTTTTGTTAACAAGTGCGTTTGGACCTTCGACCTAACTAGTCCCTCGATCATGTGCATACATCCCTACACACGTGCATCAAATTAGCACCGGATCCTGTCAGAATCATAGAAATCGTGGAACTGGCCCTAAGGGGGTTGGGGTAGTTGAAATCGGGATGCATTTTTTCTCTTTTAAAGATTTATGTTCTAAGGATCAATTTAGAGTGATGAACATAGAGCTGGCTATGCGCAAACGCTCTATGAAATTAAAGAGAAGGTAGGAAACATAGAAAAAGGCTTGATGGGTCCTCCTCAGAGAAAGTAAATTTGGACGAATAGGATTCTGCACTGACTCTATATCCTCAAGATTCGTGCCAGCTTACAAATCCACGTTGTTGTTACTAAAAATAAGGCATTTTAACGTTTTTTTAATTAGTTTCTAATCAGAGTTAATTATTGCCACGAATCTTCCTTTAGCAAAGTAGACGTGCCTATGGATACTTCATACTTGGGTCGGCTGGTCATGAACCTTTGGGCTTTCGCTTCGCGGTCATGAACCTTCATGATTGGTATTAAACTATACAATTCCCGACTGCGCACGTGGTTAATGCTAATAAAAGAAAGTTAACTACTCATTACGATTTGCCTGATAAACCAAAAGTTAATTGGAAATGTGCCTCAAGGGCACACTACATGTGGCTTGTAAATCAGACAATGTGGAAAAGCAATCATTGCGTACTACATAGCACAATAGAGAGAACGCCACGTGGCCTTCACATTGAGCCTCCCAGCTGGAATGTGTCGGTGTGTGATGTGGACCACGAGAAATCAATAGGGTAATCGGAGTTGGGACAGGATGGACCAGATCAAATGGGCAGATGGGCCACAGATAGAGATAGGTGGGGGGTTTGGTGGGGCCTACCATGGACTGGACACAGCTTTAGTTCTTTTATTTAGTGGTAGTGTGGAGACAGCTGGAGCGGTGCTTTATTGGGCGGAAAGCGAAGCACAATTAAGAATAAAAAGGAAATACTAGAGGACTGACTAAACTGGAGAGAAGTTATTGCATTGAAACATGAAGCTTGATTATACATTGATTGATGATTGGGCCTAATCAAATAGCAACGGCCAAGCGGAACTTTCCTGTGTAAGGCTGTCAATTGGTTCATCTACGGTCTTTGGTTTGGTTCAAGATACAATAAACCAAAATGAAATCGAATTTCATAACCCCGTATTTGAATCGATGTTGGTTTTATTCAAGTTGTTACTCAGTTGGTACATGGTCTTGATAATTCGGTTCAAATTTCAATTTAAGTAAAATTAGCTATTGAAATAAATAAGGTTAAGAAGTAATTACAACTTTCTGAATAATATAGTAGATAATTTCGTACAAGTCAACAACCCGATACATGATTGTAAGGCTTGGTTTGAAGATTTATGTTCAATTCCATTTAAATTCGTTTTACACATATTATGCTTTATTTGATTCGGTTAAATTCATACCAATAATTTTAATCTAAAATCAAAATAGAATCAAATCAAATAAAATTTTTAATTTTTAAAAACAAAAATTAAACTGATTTTTTTTGGTTCAATTTTAAAAGACCAGTTTAGAATCCGGTTCTAAAATGACTTGCATCTTTGGATCCAGTAGTGGTGTTTTTTAATTTCCACTCACCCAAGTCCTTAGCTGTCAACCACCATATAAATTGGACCATCTTTTATTCTCATTTCATTAGGCTGCGTCAAATTTGATGAGCTTGGCAAAGAAGACAGCTAAAGGCCTAACCTCTCTTTAATTACTCTATAGTCTTTTAAGTACTCATTAAATAATGAGTCTAGCTTTATCATATATGTATATATATTTTGGATATTAAAAATTGAATGTTGTATGCATGGATTTAAATCACAATATCGATATGGATATCAGTCTCGATCAATAATAATATTAATGGAGAAAAACCACTACTTGAGTGCATGTGGTGCGTTGTCCTTTGCTTAGACATAGGGGTGCATAGAATGACCGTCGTGCCCACATAAAAAAGGCAGAAATTCTCAAGGGTACAATGTTCATTTCACGTTCCCCTGTGTCTGACACAAGGGCAGTGCATCGTTCGTAATCATATAACATTATCTTTCCCTAATATCAATGTTAATATCAACATACATCGATACAGATTGAACGATTATAATACATTTTTTTTTGAACTATTTTACCCTCAATATGGATTGAAACACCTTTATAGTAACAAACAAGTATCGATATGGGGTACTAGCGATACTGATACCTTGAACCATAGTTGTATTAATCTAATAGAATGATGCCCTCATTTGGAAATGCATATTTGCAAGTAGTATTATTGTCTGTGTTTCCCAATTTAATCCACCTCCCTCTATTAAATGTATTTGAGGTCAAGTACGGTCATTATAATTGAAAGGATAAAAATTCCTTACAGATGTAATCCAAACCCAAAAACCTAAAGGTAGTAGCTGGAGAAGGGCAATTAAAATCTCCAACCCTTGTTTTCTTTAATCAAAATGTCTACTGTTTTGTACGTATTGGCAGTGACCTAACGGTAAGTATGGATCTCAGTTACCGTTGGAGACTTGGAAACTTAGGTTTGGGAGATCTGAACTCGTCCAATGTGTCGGTGCGTTCGAGAAACAGAGAAAGAAAGACACAGAGAGGGACCCAGCGGGGACAGTGCTGCTGCGAATGCGTGATGGGAGGGTATTGGAATCGCCAGAAACAATTTAACATATGAAAAAAAAAGGAAAGACAAGGCGGGATAACGTGGCGGGGAAGGTTTCAGTGGAAATAGTAAAGGAAAATTCAAAAAATACGCGCCACGTTCAATTTTTGATCGTACGGATCGAAAAAGAAGTTATGGTTATTGTACGGTACTTCTGCTCTACTGATTCATCAGGATTCTGGAAGCTTCTCCAACGTTTTTCACAGTTTTCTTTAGATCCAAAATCTTAAAAAAACAAAAAATATGATGTTCCCCTCTTTCATCTGTACCCTAATTCACTGTCTTCATATTTTATAATAAGTTACCTAAAAAAATAAATTTATTTTATAATAAGATATTAATAATTAATTAAACATAGGTGTAAATATGTTATAGAAAAAAATTGGGCACATCGCCAACCTATCGCAAGCTAGCGCCCCCACCGTGTCTATTTCTCTTTTATTTCATGCCTACATTAGGGTTTTAGAAATTTATGAATCAAATTAGGAATTAATCAATTCATATCAGAATCAATCGGGATCAATTTCTAACGTTTTGGATATGAATATATTCATATCATGAGTTTGTGGATCAAATGACCTATTTTGATTCGATCTAAATCGAAACATGTTCGTCATCGATTCTAATTTTAAAACCTTAGGTTACATGGGTTCTTGTTCTCCAATTAACTTTATTTAATATCACACTTGATGCAAGGCCTAAGTTATTCATGTCTTTCTTCGCCATTTCTCCTAAAATCATTTTAGATCTGTCACTGTCGTTTTTAATTTCTTTAATTTAAATCAAATCACTTCTCTGTACTAAAGCATCCAAAAACCTCCGTTGACTATTGGAATGCACTTGTAGAGCTGCGATCTTGCACTAATGAGATCATCCTCTTTCTTCCTCAACGGTGAGGCTTACCTGGGCTTTGACTCATCACCCTTCAGTGCTGGCCCTCTATGCTTACTTATCTTGGTTTCAGTGTCGAGGAAGAAGGCAACATTGTCCGTGCTACTGTGATGCTTCGTCTCCTTCCCCTGTCTTTTCTGCTACTCGTCTGGGCGGTGTTATCGGTTAAATTAAGAAATCAAAATCTCCGATGTTGAATTGAAGGATTTCGTAACAAAACTGTACAATTCTCTACTAAACTTCAAATGGGTGAACTTGGGCTCAGCCAAGGTAAGCCCAAGTGACTCTCCAAGGCAGTTCATTACCACATCCAAGCCCAAACAGCTAAGGTAGATAACCTTAATTTGACATTGTTTGGCCTTAATTAGGTGTATTATTAGGTCATGAAAAGGGCCAGAACAATTCCTTCCCAACCTGATCATGAGAACCCAAACTCAGCTTGTTACTTAAGAATTTGGTGGCACAGTTTGAAAATTTCCCATTTTCATGCCTTTGCAGATCGCATGTAAACGCCTCCAATGGTAAGGTTTCAAACCAGCTGTGCTTTTCCAATTACGTGCTTGTGCTTGGTCATTGCAACGTTTTAGGCTTTCATTTATTTCACCTTAGGAATACAGGCAAAAACTGGGATTTAGATCCTCTACAGCCTGGAGTTGAGCGGCGGCCATCGTGCTACGCTCAACTCCCAGGTCGCCGGTCACGTCGGATTCTATGTCGATCCAATAGTTGATAGACAAGCTCAATTCAAAATTGTCACCCAAAATTCAAAGTTACACTCTCCCTATGTAACTTCTCTTTTCATTTTTTGATTTTGGTAAAGACTTCTCTTTTCATTTTAGCATTTCTAATAACCTAAAATGAAAATGAATCCAATGAGTAAAAACCATAGAATAACTTAAAAAGGCGAGTATTCAAATAAAAGGATCATGCTATCAAACATTTCAGTAAGAAATATTTTATTAGAAATTTAAAAAAAAAATGCTAAAATGAAAAGAGAAGTCTATATTTACTCAACAAGTAAGTAGCACAGGGCCAGGCCGGGCCTAGTCAAGCATCTAGCTAGGTAAGGCCTTGATATAAGGCCCAAAGTAAGTATGGGCTTGCAAGAATAGGTTTATAGCCTCAGTTAACTTGGAGCCAGCCCAACAAGTTGTCATTCTTTAAACATACCAGGTTTCCAAAAAAAAGTTGACACTCAAAAACTGATTAAACCAACACAAGGACCCTAAAAAAATTTGATTAACAAAGGAAAGATTTAATTAAGAAAATAAACAACATTATTAAACTAGACTAGACTTTCATTGTTATGATGTGTACGAAAATAAACTAGAATAGAAAATAAACAACATTATTAAATTATTAAACATTATTTAATTAAGAAAATCTATTCTCAGAAATTGGACTATCAAATTGACATCTTATTCTTGAAATATTTCAGATTGATGCAATCAACATAATTTCAATTTATTGATAAAAAATCTATTTATTGACTATTTCATGAAATCAATCCAAAATTGAAACAGAAATGATACCATACCTGACATGACCTTTAGCACAAACAATTGTTGTAAAGCTTCAACTTCTCAATTTTTGTGGGGATGACACTCCACAGTCTATCCTTAGATCACCTCTTTTACAGATTTGGAGAAATAGAGCCAATCCAATGATGATCCATACATTTTGATTCATTGGTGGGGTCGGGAAAGTAGCTCACAAAGATTACATCTTGAATCCAAATTCTCCACATGAAGTAAGGCAATAAATCACCAAATCTAATTTACAAAAGTATATCTATTCTATAATATAATTTGGTTTTTCTATATATGACTTTTTTTTTTTTGATGAATGGAAAATTAATTAAGGGAAATAACATAGTACAAAGACGACAAAAAGTTGATAATCATGAAACCCTTACCTAATCACCAAAACAATCATAAACGATGATACATCAAAAATCCAGGAATGGGCAAAACATCAATAAATGATGGTACCATAAAAAAGAGGGATGGGAGGAAAACATCAAACTTAAGATGATACATAAAAATCCGAAAAGGGGCTAAACAACAATAAATGATGATGCATCAAAAAAAGGGGTGGGGCAGAAACACCAATAAAAGGATGATACATAAAAAATTCGGGGATGGGGGAGAAATGAGGATGAGATCAATCTTCGTTTATTTCGATCTTTCCAACCAAATATGACTTGTACATCTATGGAGCAAATTATTTACCACACCACAAGTTTCTAAATCCTTAACAAATGAATGCATCATCATTGAAGTTCAACTGCATCTTGTACATGAAAAAGAGGCTCAATTGGGATCACAAACTGCAAATAGGAAAAACGACATGAGAAAGATAATGCTGATTAACTAACATAAAGTGTTTTTATTCAACGAGAGGGGACCCTAACTAATAACAACATTATAGCTAATTTAAGAAATATAATTATAATATCTTATTGTAATTATATTTTTTTGATGAACAATATCTTATTGTAATATTATTGAATATACGTAGCATGTGTCAGAGATTTTTTTTTTTTTTAAAAAAAAATAAAATAAAATTTTAGACTGCTTGGAATCATTTAAGAATCAGAACTGACTCCACCCATTAGTTAATGGTCCTAGATCTCAGGTTTGAAGATGATTAGTTTATTGGTCCAATCGTCAAGAAACCGGACCGATAGCCCAAAAGAGGACCAATTATTTCACCCCTAGGTGGGAGTTAATTATGACATTCTCTATGGTCCTTGACACCTGAGAGTGATAGAAGGAGGGGAGGTTGACCACATAAGGTTTCGTTTTCCATAAGGTAGTGTGGGGAGAGTACGTAAGTTAAGCAGGAGTCATTTTTAATAATTTTAATTCAAATAAAGCTAAATTTAAATATTATTAAAAAAGGTGTTTTATTAGTGTAGTGAAAAATAATCCCCAACAAAACATCATTCATACATAATACATGAAAATGTATAAGACTAATAAATGTACCAAATACCTGACTAGGTATATATGGCGCTTGGCCGGGCCTGTATCGATCCCCAAAACTCCCAAGCCCAGGCTCACCCAAACACAATCTGTGGTAGTTGGGCTTAAGTAGGCTGGGCCATCCGATGCCACCCCAACTCAAAACAGGCCTTGTTACTTCATGCCGGAAAGAGCTACAATGGGTGTATAGAAATGTAGGTATAACCCTATATTGAGTATGCACTATATATAAATATATATATAGAAAGCTTTCAATAAAAAGTTAGAAGGAACAAAAGATAAAATATTATATATAGAATAAAAGGAACATTCTTCTTTTCCATCATGTCCACCATGACACAGTATTTTTAATTGTTCAAAAAAATAGAAACACGTACAATATCTTTAATTGTCCAATAAAAAAAACATAAAACCGTTGGAGGATATGAATTGAAGAGTCATACGTACCTTGTCCTAGTACTCAAGATGAAGTTTCTTCTTCTTCTTCTTCTCTGTCTTCATCTTCATTTTCCTACATACATACATTGAACCGGGGAACAACTATTGATTAATGAATAGATTAAAGAATGACTTATTATCAAGCAGGGAGTGATATGTTAATGTTAGATTCGGAATTGGTTGATCTGTCAATAATCCTGTTATGTTTTTTGGAAAGGAAAAAAAAAAAAAAAAAAACCCTAATTCCGGCCTCTCCATGAAATTGAACATGTAATGGTTCTAATAAAAGTACGTTAAAGAAAAATGGAAGGAAGTAAGTAAGGAACGTGGGAAGGAGATGAAAGAAAATAAAGGGATTATAGGGGTCACCAAAACAAAAAAGAAAGAAAGAAAGAAAGAAAAAACAAACATATTTGGTAACGGGTCTTAATTAATTATGTATATTATTATTACTCTTACGTACGTACGCACCTTTCTCTTTTTGTAGTCAAGATAGACTTTTGTCATCAGGCTGTCGATTTCACCATGTAATAATATATCTGGACGTAGGGCTCCAAACGGGGGCTTTCTCAACTTAGGACAATCATAAACATGTATTGATCCTGTTCTTTTTGTAGATGAGAGAGATGGCCACTTCATCAAATCCACTACATTTTGACTGCTGCATATGCCTCTCAATTCCGGTAGCTCACATAGCTCGATATATTCCAAACGTGGAAATGCATTATTGATGAGGATGGATTCCAAATCTTCTTCTTCTTCTTCTTCTTCAGATACTTGAACAAGGTTCACCAATTGAGCACATCGATACACATGTAACCTCCACAACCGTTTTAGCAGCCGTGTTACACCAATATTAGTGAAAAGCACCTTCAGATTGGGGCATCCCATTATTTCTACGATTTCCAGTTTTGTAAAGCATCCAGCTGCTGCCTGCTGTGGAACCCCACTACTACATATTCTCTCCAATCCATCTAATCCATAAACTTCCAACTTTCTTAAGCTTTCAAAGGCAGTAGTAATATTATTATTATTATCCCTTTCCTCATCCTCCTCTACCATCAGTAAAGTTTTGAGATCTGGACAACCACGTACGGATAGGGATTCAATGCCACGGGTTGGAACACGTGTCAAACCCTCACATGATGTGAACTTAACGAAACTTGGAAATTCTTGTAGAAGAAGAAGAAGAAGGTCCGGCAAAGCTGATGAATTGATACCACATTTCCGTAGGTGTAAACTTTTAGTCATGAATTTAACCAATAATGGCTTCAACCAATGGCCGGAAACATTCTTCACGTTTTCTATTTCGACCGGACAATTCTTCGTATCAATACAAGTTAGACGAGGAGAAGTCAATAATTGGGACACTGCTTCCATTACACTACCGTCCTCTATGTACAATGTTGAATCCTGGTGGAGGATCGAGCCGCCTCCACCACCACCATACAACTCCTCTAGCTTATGCAATCCAGATAATACCCGACCTGCTAACCTCTTGAGCTTTAAAGTCCCACTGATGTTGAGATAGCCTTAAATTGTTCAACTCCTTCATCTCCAATGGTAGCTTTCTTAAATTCCGGCAATCCTTCAAGTCTAACCATATGAGCTGAACCAGTTTTCCGATTTCAGGTGGTAATTTTTGTAGCTTCCAACACAGTCTTAAACGCAACAAACGAAGTTTGACAAGATGAGAGACTGAAGGTGGCAAATTTATTAAACCATCACAACCGCTCAAATCGAGTATGCATCTGCTCCAGGAAGTGCTCTTGGGGAATGTCCTTAATACGAGTGCGTGAAAGGAGCAATGTGTGTAGTTGTGGACCTAAGTGTGGCAAATGAGGTAAAGATTCCATCTCATTCCACATCAATGAAATCTTAGTTGGTTTGTCCCATTTTGAGGCATCGGGTGCCTCAGTTATTCTAGCCCTGGCCTTTACAATGTACTTATGGGAGCACTGGAACTTATCCGATGTGGTAGTTAGAGATGTGATCCACATACCAAATGCACGCATCACATCGTGCACTCGACTGGATCTATCACTGTCTTCGAGCATTGATGAATTTTTGAGCTTTTTAACCAAAACATCAACTTTGTTTCTCACATCTCCGAGCTTAGGCATTTCATCACACAAAATTTCCTCGCCAATGGCACATTCATATAATGAGTCATTTTGAATGTTCCAATCCTCGGGAAATAAACAGCAATACAAGAAGATGGATTGTTCAATCGGTTTCAAATTTTTAAAACTAAACAACAGTTTTGAAAATACCTCTTCTTCTATGCCTTCAAGATTTGAATCTTGCTCCAATTCACGTAATCCATCTTCCCATTCTCCATTTGTTTCCCGTGTTGACATCGTGGCACCAATAACAATAATGACCAGCGGCAATCCATCACACTTTCTAAGAACCTTCTTAGCTAGGGGCTTTATTTCAGGTCTAGAAGTAATTTCCTCACCGACTTTTTCGACAAAAAGATTCCAAGCTTCATCTGATTGCAATTTGTCCACTGGAATTGATTGAAGAGATCGTTTTGCTTCAAAACGAATCGCAAACCTTGTAACCACTGATAATGATCGAGATGCAATTAATATTTTGCAGCCGTTTTCCTTCTTTGGTGCAGCAATGCAGATGTCACCAAGATCTACAGGATCCCACATGTCATCTAAAATCAACATATACCTCCTTGTTCTTGAAAGGCGATACAATTCTTCTTTCAAGTATTTGTCATCTTCGCATTTGGAGCCAAAACCTTTGGCAATTTGTTTTCGTATTTCTACGAAATTTGGTGTGGCTGATATAGTGGTGAAAATCACAGATTCAAATTGCTCAGTGGTTAGAAAATGATCATTGACGTGTTGTAGGAGTGTTGTTTTGCCCACACCCCCCCATGCCGTGCAACCCAACAACAACATACCTATCGTCCTGTACTGCATCGATGATTTCATCCTTCAATTTCTGTCTTGTTATTTGGCCCTCGATACAAACGGTGTCCAGCTCCTTCCCTTTCTGCGAAGTAGAAGAGGCAGTCCAACCAGAATTTGGTTCCTCTTCGTACAACTTTTCAACATCTTGCTTCTGCTTCAACGCTCTTTTGCTCAGCTGATAGCCTGAGCAACAACTGAAGCAGTTTGAAAATGATCCTCTTCTTTGCTCGTACTCAGTTTTTAGGTTGCTGGCGCCGGATACATCTTCATCGACTTGAGTGAACAAGAGTTTTGCCTGTGCTGATGCTTCGACCCCTTCTTGCTTCTTTGCTTCTTCTAGTTTTGCTCGTTCGTCCTTTTTCCTCGCATCCAGCTTCGCTGCTGTCTTTTCTAATTCTCCAATGTTCTCCCTAAGATTTCGTAAGACCCGAAACCTAGATCTGATAGGATCGATTATATATGTAGGAATCCATCCTAGTATCGGGCTTATGATCATATCCATGATTCACACGTAGAGAGAGAGAGAGAGAGAGAGAGAGAGAGAGAGATGAATTCTGTTGCAGATAGATAGGAGGAGGCAAGCTAGAAGAAGAACTTCTTGAGCTAACGTTGCGAATTTGCGGTAGCAATTATTGGAACAAATTTTGGTTCTTCAATTTGAAGTAACTTTGAATATTATTTTTTAGTATCTTTATCTTCTATCAGATTACATACCAATAGTTTACCAAAAAAAAAAAAAAAGATTACATACCAATAGATTAAAGTTAAAAGCAACAATGTCTGCCATGTTCTGAAAATGAAAAGCAGCGACTAGCGATAAGATTTGTGTGAACCAAATGAAAATAAGGCCGGTCCCACAAACATTATTATTGGAAAGCCGGGCAGGGTGCTGGAAAGAATCCTTTCCAAAAGAATGAGCAATAATTTTATTAGAAATCAAAAGGTAACAGTGTTGGCCAAACAAACGGATATTTATCCTATTGGATTTCTTGTCCGGTGTAGTTTCCTAGTGTCTCTAATAAGAGGGAGTGGATCCCATCGCCATCGGGCAGTGTGTTGCCTTCGGGCAAAGGATAAAATGGTCATTTTTACCTCCTATTAGAAGAATCGTATGAACTGTATCGGACAAAGAACCTGAGAAGATAAATTGTTAAATACAAACAAAGAACCCATTGGAAAACATTTAGAGGTCACAAAGACAAATCCATGGAACAACTCAGTTTTCTAAACTGAAATAGTTAAAATCAGAGTACCTGGTTAGCTTCCCTCTTTCTCCTAGAAGTAGATGAGTTCCGAAATCAGCTTCCACTTTCTTTGTACCAAGAACCGAAATCCTTTTAGAACGAAATTGAGAGAGGGAGAGAGGGAGAGAGGGAGAGAGAGAGAGATTTTTAAACTTTTCCTGCTCCTAGCCTCTCCGTCGTCGGATCCCCTATACCAAGAACCGAAAGGGTGAGTAAGAGGAAGCTGGATTTTGAAATTTAGGGTTCAGAACACAAACGAGAGAGAGAGAGAGAGAGAGAGAGAGAGAGAGAGAGAGAGAAAAGGAGAGAGAAGAAGTTCCCATTACCTTTACCTGCTCCTGTCCTCGCCGTCGTTGGATCCCTTGTATCAAGAACCGAAAGGGTGAGTGAGAGGAAACTGGATTTTGAAATTTAGGGTTCAGAACAAAAATGAGAGAAGGGGAAAAGAAAGAAGGGTACTAGTTTTGTCTAATGAGAGGGTGAGTGAGAGGAAAAGCCTGGATTTTGAATTTTAGTCAAGGCGGGTCATCAAACGAGAGGGTGAGGGAAGGAAGATGGGATTTAAACCAGTAATACAATTTATGACCGTTAGATGCTACTAAGGCCAGGTGTTAGCATCTTAGAGGGGGTGCACCGTCCAACTCCCGCCATAGCTGGACAGGAGCCAGATCCCAAAGAATAAGGACTTGGCTCCTGTCCAGCACCTTGTTCGGGCTGCATGTGCAGCACCGGACACAGTGAGGCGTGAAAAGACAGCCTCACCCCTGTCCGAGTAGGGGTGAGGCGGTCTTTTCAAGCCTCACCAAGTCCGGCGCTGCACATGCAGCCCGGGTAGGGTGCTGGATAGAATCCTTCTCAAAAGAATAAGCAATAATTTCATTAGAAATCAAAAGGTAACAGTGATTGCCAAACAAACGAGTATTTATCCTCTCAGGTTCCCTGCCTGGTACAGTTCCCTAGTGTCTCTAATAAGAGGGAGTGCATCCCACTCGGGCAGTGTGTTGTGTTCGGGCAGGGAATAAGGTGGTCATTTCTACCCCCTATGAGAGGAACCGTACGAATTAACTGTACCAGGCAGGGAACTTGAGAGGATAATTTTTCCAAATGGAGGCAATTGTAATATCTTTTTAGAAATTTTGTTTGGAGGAAGGTTTCTTCAGGGCCGTGTACAAAATCTCTCGTTTTTTATTTAGAGAGGAAAAACGTTGTTGGGCCATAGTTAGCAAAAAATGTGAATGGTAAAAAAAATAGAATCATATGTTACGGGTTTTAAATGGTAAAAATTTTCAAACAGATGGTCAAATAAAACGATAAAAAAAATGAAGAACGGTAAAACATGGAAAACAAACGGCAAGGGTTTTAAACTTTTATATTTCAAAAAAGGGTAATTTACACATATCACCCTGAGGTTTAACAGAAATATGATTTTACCTCCTAGTTTTGGAAAATTCTGCATATCCTCTTGAGGTTTACAAACATTAACAAATAAACCCATTTCATCAGTTAATGACTAATAGTGTTAAAATCAAAAGGTAAAACCCCCTCAAAAAAAACAAAAAAAAACCGCAACTCATCTTCCCCAAATCGATTGAGGAAGATGACTTGCAGGTATCCTTGAGTCTTGAATGTGCTAATGGAGCTTTGTCCCTTCATCTTTGTCGGATCATTAGGTTTAGTGCCTTCTGAGATCATTCGATCAAACATCATCAGCGCCTCGTTTGAGCAAAAATTTTGCGCATACCCACTAACCATCGTAGTCCAAACTATCAAATTTTTCTCAGGAGCTTCTTCAAACAGCTGTCGGGCGTCATTGATATGAGATGATACTGCGTAGCACCTCATCAAGCCGTTAACTACATAAACATCCAAATCCAATCCAAATCTAGTAACCTGGGCATGAATTTGTTTAACTGACAACAGTGAGTTACAGTTAGTACAAGCCTTGATGACAAACGGGAAGGTGTGCTTACCAGGAACTACTTCCATTTTTCTCATCCTGGCATAGAGCAAAATAGATTGGGAAGGATTAGGGCTATCAGCTATGGCCCTGATGAGGGTCTTCCACATAAAAGAATTGGGGTCGCCAGTGTTGTGGAAGAGCTTTAGAGCGTAATTAAGATCGCCCGAAGGGGAGAGAGCACAAAATGAGATGAGACGACTAGCGGCGTAGTTAGTGGATGCGAGCGGAGACGATCATCTGGGCATGGATTTGTTTGAGTTGGTCCATGGATGTGCATTTGTCTGCAAGGAAGGAGAGTTGCGGTGGTTTTGTTGGTTTGGGTGGTGAAAGAGGAAGTGGAGATGGAGCATGGGAATGGAACGGGAGGGAGTGGAAGCAGCAGAGAGAGTAAGCAGATCCCAATACCACATTTCGCTAAATAAGGGAATCAACTGAAAAACTGAGGAAAAACAAAATTAAGCATCGAGACATCATCATGAGAACCCGAAGTAATATGGTGAGATCTTCAGATCTCAAAAAGAAAATCAAATTGCAGAGATTAAGACTCACCAGTTTCGTCGTCTAAGATTTATGGAAAACAGAAGATTGGACATTAGGTAAAACCCATCTCCATTGCAAGATAAAATCCGACACCTTGGCTATTAAAGGATGAAAAATCTCTATGTCAAGACCAGATAATTCGCAATGGAGACGTCTCCGAACCATTTATCATTCCAGAAATGTAAATGTCTCCCATCGCCAATAATCCAGTGTTCCTTATTTGATGCATAATGCCAAACCTTTCTGATTCCTTGCCAAATCGACGATGCTTGAACCCCCAATTGTAGAGATCCATCAACATTGACATATTTCCCTAGCTCCCTTACAAGGATACCTGCAAGTCATCTTCCCCAATTGATTTGGGAAGATGAGTTGCAGGTTTTTTTTTTTTTTTTTTTTTCCTTCAAAGGGTATTTTTGTAACTTTATCCCCTGATTTTAACACTGTTAATCATGAACTGACGGAATGAGTTTATTTGTTAACGTTTGTAAATCTCAGGGGGGTACGCAGAATTTTCCAAAATTGGGGTTAAAATCATATTTTCGTTAAACCTCAGTGGTGGTATGTGTAAATTACCCTTCAAAAAAAGGTACTAATCTCAAATAAATTGAGGAATTTTTATTTGAAGTACATGCTTTTAATTTCAGTGTCCGTGCATTGACCTTGAGTTGAAGGTGAAATCATGAAAAATGCAGCCCTTTGAGTCATCTTTACGTCAATGAAAGAATAAAGCCGATTAAAGTTCAGGGGGGAGATATGGTCAGTTAAGTAAGCCATTGTTCAACAAGTCTAAGGTTTTAAGAAACGCCAAGAAAATGGGAACGTGTTTTAAACGAGTTTAGAATGGGAATGCTTGCTGTTTGCCGATTTTTCCAAGCAAAACGTATTTAAAACGGTAAAAAACAGGAACACGTTTAAAATGAAGTTTTAAATGCGTTTTTGCTAACAGAGTGTTGGGCTACATAAGCTACTCATGGAGCAGAGAATTGTTAGCATACGCTAACCAATTAATAGAGAACTCAATTTTTTTTAAATATTTATTATCATGGACACCCAATTCTATTTCTTTTCTTTTTCCATTCAAGATTTTCTTTTCTGTATATCCCTTTCTATCCAACCAAACACATCTAAATGAAGAGAGAGAGAGAGAGAGAGAGAGTGGGAAATTCGAATCCCACACCTCCCACTAGGATCTGAGGTATCGGTATCGAATCAATTTTATCACACGATCTATATATCTCAATATCGGTATAGGACGATCACATATCGATGGAATAGTATGGAACAGAGGTGTGGGACCCATGCCCCATGGAGGGGTCAGTTCTGTCCCCATCCATCCCCATGTGGGTAGCTGATTCGAATTCCAGACGGACCATATCCTCTCCAGCCCATGTCAGACGATAGGTAGTGCTGGGATACTTGCCGGATTTGCCAGTTGTCTGATGTGCACTGGAGACGATCCGTTTCCCAAGAAATGTCCCAGTGAGATTTGTGTAAATAGAAATAAGGCCAGCCCAAAAACACTAGGCGTAAATTAGTTTGGTTCTGAAAATTTGGTTTGGTCCAAGAGAGTGTACGTGTGAACCAAGAACCAAATCAGTTCTGAAATCTGTACTTAAACCGAGCCTGTTTGGTTTGGTTTCGATTCTTTTTCGGTTCTGGCATGGTACGATTCTAGTTCCTGTAATGGCTGAGTTGATATACTATAATAGTATAATATAGTAGCATAGTAAGTCAAAGTAAAATTAATTAGGGCAAATTTCATGGACACCCCTTTTAAGTATTCAATATGTCACGGACTTGCCAAACTTAGTCAAAATGGCAACCTTCCCCCTAACGTTAAGCACAGTTAGCAACATTAATAAGTGGGCATTTATTGAGTCGATACAAATCCCTATCCAATTCGAATCGAAATCAATGAAGGTCAATGTTGTGTGAGATGCCGGGTTTTAAACCTTGCCAAATGCCTTCGAATTGAAAGCCCATCAGATGATAGCTATTTTTACCCAAAAAAACAAAAAAAAATTGATAAATATTGAGGCAAGTGGAGTATCACTGGGGTCCTTTCTAGGGGTGTCAATGGGTTGGGTTGGGCCGGGCCTGCCTAAACCCTGACTCGACCCTGCCAGGGTCGGGTTGGCCCTGATTGACCCTGACCCTGACCCTGACCCATTTTTGTGTGTTTTAATCCCATGAAATTAATACTTGAAGCTAGATCAAGTAATGGGTTTCTAAGTTCCAACAACAATAATCCGAAAAGAAGAATTGAAGAAAAAATAGACATGGAAAAGAATCAGAAACTCAGATAATTTAATAAATTCAGCAAACCAAATCAAATCAAAATGGTATGAAACTTCAATCAATGGGTTTGCAGAGTAGGATCAAATTTTGATAACAAAACAGTAGTTTTCTAAGAAATCCTACTGTACAAAATTGAATTAATTGACCAATAGAAAAAGAAATTTATAGAGACTCAAAATGGAATCACAAAATATAGAAGCTATTGATATGCAGATTAAGAGATAAGAGCAGGTCTTATCAAATGCAATAGAACTTGAGTTTAAGAAAAGATTTGAAAATCGATTAAAAGATTCAGAGTTCAAAAAATAACTTTAGAGAGAAAAACATTAGAGACTACTGAAGAAATTAGTTTAACTCTAAATAGCAGCAACAAATAAGCTAAATAGATCTGAAAATTGAAAGAACAGTATAGCCGCAGGGTAGTTGAGTTGAATTGATCTGACCTGATTCTCTGTTAGCAATATAGGTATAAGAATAGATAGGAAAGGAGACAGATACCGCAAGGGGGTTCTATAAACCACCTTCAAAGCTGTAGATGTTCGACGACTTCAGACTTCAGACTTCAAAGCTCCTTCAAGTTCAACGATTCTTTCCTTTTGTTTTTCGATGTGGGGATAATTTGCAGAAATCGCAAAGTGGGAAGGCCGAAGGGAAAGAGAAGGGGTTTAGGCTGTTTAGGGTTCGACTCACATTTTCATTTGGATATGGAGAAGATTTGCAGCAAACAGAAGATGAAGGGAACGAGATGGGGTTTCGGCCTTTAGGGTTCTCTTGTTCGAGAAGGGAACGAGCTTATGAGAATCGTGTTTGGAGAAGAATTGTAGCAAACAGAGCATGAAGGGAAAGAGATGGGGTTTGGAGAAGATTTGAAGCAAACGGCGGATGAAGTTAAAGAGATGGGGTTGAGCATTTGTGAAATGTGAATCGATTTAGGGTTTTGAGTGTTTTGAGGTGTTTTTTTTTTTATTTTCCATTTTTTAGTGTTATTATAATATAAATATCTATATTATATATATATACTTATAATTAAAATACAGGGTCGGGCCGGGCCGGGCCGGACTAAGCCCGGGATCTAAACCCTGACCCGACCCGACCCTGCCAGGGCCAGGCTATAACTAAACCCAAACCCGCCCTCAAGGTTGAAAAATCAGGGTCGGGTCGGGGCCGGGCTCAGGGAGGGTTCGGGTCAGCCGGGCTTTATTGACACCCCTAGTCCTTTCTGATCCAATAAGACCTCCCAATTTGCACAAAAAAAGACCTCTCAAATGGAAAAAGGAGTCGATCTAGGGCTTGCCCTGGTGGTTCGCTATTGGCTGGTTACATTGTGATAATTTTTCGACACCCACATCGCAAAGAAACACCCTTAAATTTAAAGTCATTATTACTCTTCCCTATTTGTTGGAGTCCAATACATTCTTAGCTGCTACCTTGCAGTTAAGGGTGTTAAACTGTTCGATTTAGGTTAAACTATTTAATTAAACGGTCTCAATTTTAAAACCATAATCAAACCATTTATTAAACGGTTTCTCAATTTAGTAATAATTTCATGTTAAAATTAAAACACCAGTACCCTTTTTTTTCTTTCACCACCACCACTATCCTGTACTTAAAAAAATACTGTGAATCTATTCTCAGAAATTGAACTACCAAATTGATTTCTTATTTTTAAAACATTTCAGATTTATCGAACCAAATCAATTTCAATTTCTTGATAAAAAACCTAGTTGTTGACTATTTTATGAAATCAATCAAAAATTGAAATAGAAATCATACCAAATATGCTCTTTGGTATTGAATATTGAGAATGACTCACGCTTGAATATGGCATCATTTCAAGCTAACTTTTGACCGATACAATCTCTTGGGCCAATGTGGGTCCTGATATTTACATGAGCGCCGATATGATTCCAAGTGGTTACATGTGATCTTATTCACTACCCTACAATTGTAATATTGTAATAAGTTGCCATTTGAATTTTACAAAGATGCCCTTTTGGTGTAATTGTCGCTAACAAACTCTTGACGTGTCAAGCGTACAGCCCATCCGAATCCCTAATTTTATTTTACCTCCCAAAGTCTCCCTAAAGGTCCTGCTTAATTAAAAATGATCGTAATAGTTAGGTAGGATTTTGGGAAGCCATTATCTGGGACAAGATATCTCGGATACATTATATGGTTTAGCTAGGACTAAAGATAATCTATAAGTGGGTTAATTAATTTTTAAGCTCAATTACACCACCACCCATTCCCTTAATACTTAGCATTAAGGAAGTGGCTAGAAGGCAAATGATGCAGAGTTTTTTTTTTTTTTTTGTTGTTGTTGGGTAACGGGCAAATGATGCAGAGTTGGACAGAATGAAATAAAAGAAGGAAATAAAGAAAAACCCTTAATTAGTAATTAAGATGCACACAATTATAAGTAGGAGAAAGCCAAACTGAGTGGTGACTTGAGATCCATCAAGAAAATAGAAAGGAAAACATATCACCCTCATTATCTTATAATAATGGAATCGAAACACAATTAACAGAAAGGAAGGAAGGAAGGAAACAGTAATAGTAGAGTAGCTAGAGAGGATCAGTAGCTAGCTAGAGCCTAGAGATCGAGAAGCTTAGAAGAGATGGTGGTGTTTCTTGCCATGAGCTTCCTCATCTTCCTTCTTTGTTTCTTTCTTCTCATGGTGCTCGTGGAAAGCGTATCCACCACTCCCCACTGCAACTGCTGCTGCAATCTCCTCTTCAATCTTGTGCTTGTGAGCGTGCTCAGGGTCTTTCTTAGCCTGGTGCTTCTCGTGCTGATCAGAATTGTTTATACCAGAAAAAAATAAATAAAATTGTCTTATTTCAATAAATTGATTATAGAAAACAAGGAAAGGAACGAAATGAGGTAGCTAGGTAATACACAAAATTCAAAGTTAACTTAATTACCAGAGCAAAAGCACCAGCAGTGGCAGCACCTAGCTCGCCCATGTGTTCCATGCGCTTGTGGTGCTTCTCCTCTTTCTCGTAATCCTCAGTGGAGGTGGCAACCACGGTGGTCTCCATACCTGAGACACCGCCCATGCCATCACCTACGTAAGTGGTCTCAGAATACACAGCCTCTTCCAGGGGCTTCTCCTCCTTGTGGTGGTGGAAGAGGTGGTGGTGGTGCTTCTCCTCAGCCATGGTTGTTGAAATTAATTGGAACAGAAAAGCTGCTGATTAGCAGATAACAAAAAGGAAATTAAACACTAATTGGGTACTACCAAACTAATCAAGATGGTTATTTTGCTGGTTGAGAGAGACCTTAAAAGGTCCTATTTATAAGGTTTCAAAGGAGAGCCCGGATCCAGAGCACCTATATGGCTACGATTCGTGGGAGAAGATCACGGATCTTTATCTAAATTCTTAAAAAGAGGTAGTTGTGGAAAAACCCAAGAAAGTGGAGCTGCTTGGCATTTTGTTTGTTTGATGAAAATTTCTTAAATGATTTACTATGGTTAATTGAGGAGTAAATATTACCCACTTGTGAGTGGGTGACACGTGTCTTAATATCTCCCTTTATTATGGATCTAGCTCTCCTCTAACCGTGGGGGGAGCTGGAGGATCCACGGCACTCCATCGCATTTGGTTTGAATCCCAACTGGTTTGGTTGGTTTCGGCCTGCCTGACCAGTCCGTCTTGATTTGATGAGAATAACCCAGTTTCATCCTCAACTTTTGAAATATTTTAAAACGACTGTCGGATCGTCATATGTCCACGTGTCAGTCCCATAAGCCATGGCAGGACGATGGCTGCTTTCCTCAAAGCCGTAGAGGACCTGAATCCCAAAAACCCCCTGTTATTGCTGTCGTTTAGCGGGGCTGGACCCTCCAACTCCCGCCACGGCTGGAGGAAATCCATTTCCCTTTATTATACCGGGATTCTTCTTCTACGTTGGGTAGTCAACTATATCAGGACTTTCTCTCTAGGGTTCTCCATGATAACCCCCTCCCATATCAGATTCATACAAGGATTTAGCTTCCTTGGGGAAAGATACCTACCAATATTGGACGAGAATGGATCATCTACATGTACGTGTAGGTGAAGGATTTAGCTTCTTTGGGGAAGGCCGAGTTCGGTTTCTTTGCACGTACCAATTCAACAGGTGAACGTACATGTGAGAGCCAATCGTACCACATGTCCTATTTTTGCCGTTTACAAGAGGAGGAGGGATTTTAATGGAAACAAAATTAAAATATGATTGGCTCTAAGATGTACATTCACCTGTTGGTATGTGCAGATGATCCATTCTCGAAGGTACCTATCAATATTGGGCAAGAATGGTGCAGGTAAACATACATGTGAGAGGTCACCATGTGTCCTTTTTGTTTGCATTAATAAAGTAATACCCCTCCTCCCCTTGAAATGGCTAAAATGGGACAGGTGGTTACCTCTGACATAGGTGCATGTACATGCACAGGAATTGGATTAGCTAGACTCCCATCACCGACTTCCAGCTTAGAATTCTACCCCGTATAAATACAAAAGTCAGCACCCAGGTTAGGGGATCAATCCTGACATTCTTATGTAATCACTCTGCAAATTCATATTATTGTTTGAGAAACTGATTTAAGCATCGGAGAGTCTCTTGATTCCGCTCCGATGCTCTCTTATGCCCTTTGAATCTTAAGCCTTTGTAAGAGTGTCTTGATCGGTTATCTGCAGCAACAAGTTCTATGTGGCTGTTAGATATAACTTTTGTTTTTTCGGTAAAATATTAGATATAACTGGAACCTTCTATTTGATAAAGTTTAAAAAGATGATTTTCTACGCTTATCTATCCATTGACTTGATCTAAACCTACCTTCTTCCATTAAGATTAAACTTTGACAAATCTACTTTACCTTAATGAAGCTCGTGACCCACCTTTACATTCAAGTCTTGAAGTACTTATGACCCATTAACTTATTACAAGTGGCAAGCATATATAGGTGGTGAGTGAAATTCACCATTTGATCACCAATTGTAACAAAATCCATAGAAGGATCCTAAATTGAATTGATTTCCATTGAGAAAGAGGTGATGATGACAATGACTAAAAAAGTATTATTATACCCCAGTTATCAACTCCACTCATCTTTGATCTCTCTCTCTCTCTCTACCTTCCCCAGATACCGATTACACAGAATAAACGTAAAGAAAATTATTAGTTTTTTTTGGGTAGGTTTTCTGCAAAGTTGGACGCGGAAAACATTCCATGGCCCATGGCTTTAATCATACTTAAAAAAGTGTTTAATATTGGAGGTTTTGAGATAAGAATCGACTAATTAATCGATTAATTAGTTTCATCATTTGTGTTCTTAAAAAAGATTATCATGGATTTGTGGACTGCATGTCACATCGTTAGGTATCTTTTATTGAAGAAATCTCAAGTCGATCTCAACAATATTCGTGGCGCCAAGTATGGTTCTTTTATTTGTTTGATGCAGACAGTGATCCACCCTTTCATCACCGGCCATCACATGGGTGCAGTTGGGCTTAATCAACTAGTTTCCATTTTTGGAAAATTTTCTTCGTTTTAAGTCAATCAACAAAGGTGAAAGTTTTCCTTCACCACATGCTCAAGGTTCGTCAATTTATCTTAAGGTTCACAAACCCTTATGGGATTTTTTAATATTTCTTGAGATACTCTCTCGATCCATATCCTTCCATGCACAGTTAAAGCCTCGCGGTGAATGGGACTCTTCACATTCATTGTAGCCTAAAGAAAATTCGGTCCAATCACAAATCAATTAAAAAATTATTTTAATTCTAAAACTTCTATATTTTTTAGAGAAAATTAATCAACTCTATCCCCAGTGAAATGTAACGCTTACTCACCAACCATGTGCAAGTATAAAGGTGGAACATGTGATGAAGTGATGAACCATCACACAATTATCTCGCTATTAGTACAATTTTAGCCCCTAAATAAAGGAAGTTGCAGAGAATTCTTCAAGGCTCGAGATTGCAAAGATGATGCCATTTCATATTTTATCTTGTATAAAATGTTCTTCTATTTTTCTTTTTGCCCTTTTTGGTACTCGATAGGTATCTGATGGATATTTGATCCTATATAAAAGAGTTATTAGAAATTGGCAATGGTTTTTTGGACATCTCAACTCATTTAAGTATCTCCAAAGAATAAAAATACAAGTTCTAAAATTCATGTTGCCTATGGTTCTGCCATGAATATAATTGCTTCTCAATGTATTTTATACATTTTTTTTTTACAGAAAATCACAGTTACTAGTAAGAGTATAATAATGAAAACGAGAGCGATATCAAATTAAATTCAAATAAATTGATTTTCTGAATAATCTTACAAGATAATGATAATTTATTTGAATGATCCTAATATCTTGTATGTGAAATATCCGATGGGGCTCAAACACACACACACACACACACACCCAAATAAATTAAATTTTTAAATAGTCTTACAATATGATAATAATTTGTTTGAATGGTTTTAATATCTTGTATATATGTGATTAAAGTCAAATAAATTGATTTTTTGAATAATCTTACAAAATGATGTTAATTTATTTGAATGGTCCTAATATCTTGTATGTGGAATATCAGATAGGGCTCAAATTTTGTTGATGCGTAGATCTCAAAGTTTCCTATGAACCCCTCCCCCACCCCTCCACAAAAACACACAAATGCACCCATGCACGTGTGCACATTTAGATCATCTAAAGTCAATAAGTCATTTTGATTCTTTATCTATTTATTATAGTATACATTTGCCTGCCTAATAGGTCCATGTGAACGGAATTATCCATATTTCTAATTTTGTGATTACAATAAGTCAATTTGATCCTAATAACCCGATTTTTTTTTTTAAAGAGGTTTTTCTTTTAGGTAGTTTATGATGCTTGATAATGAGATTTCTTTTGTTTAATTAGAATTTATTTTTTCTTTTATTCCACCCCCTTGTTGATTTAAGATTTAATATTTGAAATTATTTTTTTGAAAAGATGTTTTTCAATAATGAGATTTTCTTTTGTTTAAATTTTTTTTTCTTTTATTTTACATACATTTGACCCTGATAAATGAGAAGAAAATCATCATGTGGCCGGCAGAACATGTAATAAATAAATTAGAGAGTTATGTAGTGGCTTAATTTATTTATCATAAATCGATTTCAAATATTAGACCATGGGAGTGAAATCTCACTGGCACGAGTAAAGATTGAAAACATGGAATTAGGGATTGAATTGATCCTTATCGATTATGATCCGGATCAGATTAAAAAAAAAAAGTGTTTTAAAATATTTGGACTGTTCAAAATACAATTATTCAATATGTGCTGGCCCATGTGATTAAGAAGTGCCACGTAATTGACTAATCCGATTTATTTGAATGACTAAATCAGCCATTCACATGCCCAAAAAAAAAAAAAAAATTTCGATGTCAATATTTAACAAATTTTCATTTTAATAAATAATAAAAAATAATAAAAAGATACAGTGAATGCGACTTGAGATCACATGATGATATTTTTTTTTGAAAAGAGGGAGATTTTATAATAAAATAATAAGGGAGTGGAAGTTACACTCGGTAATATTTCTTTCCATTAGCGGCATTCCTTATGTTGACGGAAAGACCCTCTGAGAGGCAATCCACACAAAGATGTAGTTCTTGACAAGAATTAAGAAACCCTGCCAAGAAGTCAGCACATGATGATATTGAAGAGTATGCTCAACGAAATCGAATGAATAGAGTTGTTTTAGTATCGGACAGAAAAAAAAAACAATCATAAAAGACAATTTATTTTTTTCTGTTGCTTAGAAAGCCATTAAATCGTTATCCCCTCTAATTAGCTGCCTCCTCCAATTCTTTCAATTCCTCACATGGGGGTGGAAATGATCACCCTACCACCTGCCCGATAACATTGCCTAAGGTGGGATCCACTTCCCCTATTAGAGGAATTGGAGGTGCCCGTGAACAAAAATGTCTCTTGATTAAGCTACAATTTCCATTCATAAAATGATGCAATTAGTGTGGCTCCATGGTCGAATGGAGGGTTTAATCTCACATCTGTGGGATAGCGTGCAGTTACTATGCTTATGATCATGGAAAGGCCTTTTACCTGAAGTTCAAGCTTTTGAATTACATGCCATCAAATGGTATTAAAGTGGGTATTCCATGTAGTGGTTGTGAGGGGACAAATAGTCCAAACCTGGGAGAGATTTGATACAATGAATGTAACTTCATGGGTATGATTGGGATTTTAATCTCACATTGGTTGGGTAATATGCGATTATTAGGAATCGTACTTTAGAAAGGACCTTTCCACCCTAAAATTCATTGGGTGAAACCGTGTCTCTCCATTCTGAAGCTTGGACTTTTGAGTTGGACACCGTCATAAAAACAATTTGGATCCTCTATTGCCGAGCTGTCCAACAGGACCGTGTTGCATGCAATGTCCACCTTACCCCTGCCCAAAAGTCTTGCACGAATGGGGGTAAGGCGGTCTTTGTACGTAGTACCATGTCTGGGCAGCATGGTCCTGCCAGGCAGCTTGGCAACAGAGGATTTGGATCCGTCATAAAGATGATGAGACGAGCCAATATACTAATTAACTGGGGATGTAATTTTTTTCTTTCCAACCATGATTTTAATTGGGTTTCTGTTTCCACCCCCAATTTTCAAATAGTAAAAGTATGGAGTTACACTACAACATCATATTTTAGACTGATTTCTCATAATTAGTTTTCATATTGAAAGATTATGGTTTGAAATTTACGGATCTTCTATCAATGGTTGAATATAAATTCATATATGGGGGAGTCCTGGCCTAGTCATTGATCATTTCTATTCTTCAATTTCATTCCAGCATTGACAACAATTAGGGATACATATAAACCACATCTGAACGAAAGCCTGGGTTGGGAAAGGGATCTTTATCCCCTTTAGATCCTGCCTGGCCCAATTCCCCAGTATCTCTAATAAAGGGAATTGCGATGATCACCCTACCCCTGTCTGGGTAGTGTCCACCCCACCCCTTTTTATTAAAGGTATTAAGGAACTAGGCCGGACAGAGAACTGGAGGAGATAATTTTCCATTGGGAGGGTATGAGTGAAGGCTCTCATGGAAATAATGTTGTAATGAGAGATGGATCCTTTAAGTATTTGGATCCTCTACTGCCGAGCTGCCTGGTAGGACCGTGCTGCCCTTACACGGGGCTGCACACAATGTCCGCCTTACCCCTGCCCAAACGCCTTGTCCGAGTGGGGGTAAGGCGGTAATTGTGCGCAGCCCCGTGTCTGGGCAGCTCAGCAGTAGAGGATCTGGATCCATCCTTTAAACCATATTATCTCGGCCCAAGGAACTAAGGGCATCTTGGATCGAATCAAATTCCAAGTAGAGAAATAGGAGGACCTCTTTGAAGGGAGAGTGGTCCATTAATGGACAAGATCTCTACTACCTCAATGCGCCTAGGAATGGATTGCAAATCCACCCAAACTTCAATGAGAGCTGGGGAATAGGGGTCCATTATCCTCTCCAATTCCCTATAGCTCAGTAGTGCGGTAGTGCGGCCGTGCTAGTGTGGATGTTTGACATATGACAGCTCGGACATCCAACGGTATGCAACACAGTCAATGAGTTTGGACCGTTAGCTGTCTGAGCTGCCACGTGTCAGACATCCACACTAACATTGCCGCACTGCCGAGCAATAGGGAATTGAAGAGGATAATTTTCTGGGTCCCACGAGTCGTATTGCAAATGAAAGAGACCTTGACCTATCTGTATTGCCGTATTGGTATCGAATCCTAACAATATTAATACATGTCAACCGATACGATCAATACAATACCGAAACTTAGAACACTGCTTCCGATAAGCCAACCACTTCAAGGAAACCTTTGTATCAAACTTTCCATTTCTTTTTTCCAAATGAAATGGGATTCGTAATCAAGGAATGTGAGTGAAAATGTGGTTTATTTCTTCTTCTTTTTTTTTTTTATTTTTTTTTATAGTGAAAATGTGATTTATTTCTTTCTGTTATATATATTTAATAATTTAGCAAGATGAATTATACACATAAATCAGATCGCTCCACCATTGAGTCAAACCCACTAATTAATTAGCATGGAAAAATGTATTTTTGATCTTGTACAATAGCTGTACGTGGGAGTTAATGATGGTATACGCGTTCACAATCATATGGTCAATACGGTTTTAATACTCAGAATCAGCTAGCAGATTGGTCTCCATTGATTCTGATCGAATCGACTAAAACAGTTCATAATAGAGATCAAGTTGATTTCATCAAGTCCGCACAGGGGTGTACGAGATGGTTCTTGTACATGAACCTGAGCCGCACTCTGCTTAACATGGCCAGACTCAATTATGTCAGATTTAATTGGAATTGTAAAAAGAATTAATTCCAATCCGAGTGAACTTGGGAGCTAGGTACAATTTTCATACATTTCACATTAATTACTATAATGAAAACATAAACAAACAGACAAGTTTATTAATAGAGAAATCCACAAAGATCGAGAACCATATCCATCGAGCAAATTGAAAGGGTAATTAAACCTCAATTTGCTTTAACTAGCTAACTACTTTGAACTGATCGATGTAAGATCTCTCACACCCTCAGGGACACACTTATATAATAACAGAAAAGACTAGCTAGAGAGAAATAAGTCAATCTCACAAATCACAAGTCACAACACATAATGAAAAAACTAGTGTTTAATTAATTAATAATGCTTCCCGTGAGCTGACTCTCCTTCTTTCTTAGTTTCTTTCTTCTGATGATGTTCATGGAAGGCAAATCCACCAGCTCCCACTGCAACCGCTGCTGCAACTTCCTCTCTGATCTTGTGGCTGTGAGAATTCTCTGGGTCTTTCTTCGCCTGGTGCTTCTCATGCTGATCATGATCACAAATAACAATTAATTAAACTCGATTGATCACAATTAAAGGGCATGCATTATTATAAACTCCCAGCAATCCAATAATTAATTAGTCCTTATTAGCAGAGCATAATTAAGTAAAATTATATATATAGTTACCAGAGCATAAGCACCAGCAGCTAGAGCACCTAGTCCACCGAGTTGCTCCAAGTGCTTGTGTTGTTTCTCTTTTTTCTCATAATCTTCAGGAGTCATTTCTTCTTCGGACTTTTCCTCCTTGCGGTGAAAGAAGTGGTGTTTCTTCTCCTCAGACATGGTGTGTACTACTGTGTGGTAAGGAGCGAGAGAAAATGATTATCACAAACTTAATTGGAAAGATTAAGGAATAACTAACACAAGCTAGAAAGATGATTTAGCAGTACTGATGATTTAGGAGACCATAGAAGGCGACCTTTTATAACCTTTTCATAGAGAGAGGCCGGAGGAAGAAACGTGGCAACAACTGTGTCCGCGTAACGCGTAGGAGGACGTCAGTCAGTAATTGATTGGTTCTCCATCTGATTAAGGAATTGTGAGGGGAAAACTATAAAAAAAAGAAAAAAAGGCCTATAGGTCGCTTCTACTGATTAGAGGCTTACTGAGGCCGGCTGGGTATGAATATTTTAGAATTCTTTTTATTTATTTCTTTCTCTAATATTAATGGCTCCTGATTGCATATTGTGCAAAAAACACCTTTCTCCCCTTCCCCCCTCCTCCTAGTTGTAGATGTGGGCTTGTCTTAATCATCCCCTTAGCTTGTAATTGGCTTATGGCCCCTTGAGTAGGATAGTCCAAAAAAAAAAAAAAATTTTGATTTAACTTACTCCTGTTGAGCCACCATCGCGGTTAATTTATTGTAATTAGATAAGATAAAGGGAGGGTTATTAAGGTGATTTAAATGCAAAAGTAATTAATTGTGTAGTAATCAAATATGAAATGTCTCTTAAGTCAAAGTGCCTAGAACTTTTTTTTTGGTGAGAAAATAAATAATGTCTCAAAAAATATTGTATATTATGTTTAGTTTAAGGGAAAAAGAACATTAACAAGCCGCGTGGTTAGCGTGGTTCTTGCATCTAAACACAAATCAACGCTTTTGTGCGTGAAAAGATCGTTTAGCCCCCAGTGAAATAAAAAAGCGCATCCAAACCAATACCTCTGTGCATACTCTTATTGGCTACGGTGCTGATGCAGGGCTACGTACGCAACCAGTTAGTGTTTCTCTTGCACTATGTTTAATTTCTCTACCCAGAGTTAATATTTATGGAAAATTTTCTTATTGACATCCCTTAAGATGTCAATTAATTTGTAACCTTATTTTTTGTTCTATTATTATAACATATCTTCTTTTTCTTTTTCAAACGAGATAACATCTTGTTATATATTTTCCATTTGTATTCAAACGTATAGATAAACAATGATAGCTCTAGAGAATGACATAAATGGTAAATATTTTTCACTATGTGGTTCCATAACTGTGTCCCTAGAATTTTATTATTATTATTACTATGTAGAGATGACTCATTGTGTGAACGAAATTTCACATTAGGTTCGGGGGCCATGATAACATAGATATTCTTGGTAAGCTTGCAATTGACACCACAATGTCTCACATCTAGAACAAGCCAAATTTTAGGCTCCTTCGCATCAAATCTAGTATGAAAATTAGCATTGTGCGTGATATCAAAGCCAACATGCTTGACCATTGTTGATCTATCACTCTTACAAGGATGAACTCTTATCACAAGTAGAGAATGCAGTTGTCTTATACCTTAATCAGTTTTGTGTTGTTGATGAGGATCCATGTCTTCCATCTTTTTCAGAAGAAGGGATGTTTTGTTGTTCTCGTCTAAGTACCTATATGTTCCATCTTTTTCTTTTTTTTTTTAATAAATTGATATTGTCTACCAAAAAAACTTATTTTGAAAACAAACTTTTTCTATTCCTTGATTCAATAAACTTTTGAAGATAAGAAAAGAGGAATGAGTGAGAAGATTTTATGTTCTAAATACACTAATAGAGGTGTCATTTAGACGGTTTCATATTTGATTGTTCTCTTCTATGATTTTTGTGTTGCATACATTATCTGCAATGGCAGACACAGAAATAATCCATAGTACATGCCTCACGCGTTCAGCTTGATGACGAATTAAACAATATATCAGATTAAAATTTTAAAATTTCCTATTATCAATTAGGTCTCCATTTGCTATTTTTATACCATGTGCTCTTGACTTTTATTTTTATTTCTATTTCTGAAACAATGGTTATATCATAGCAAAGGAAGTCCTTGATCAGATAGTAACGTAGCCCACTAGGCAATTGGCACATGGACGGCTGAAACATACAAGGGTAGGTATTTAATTGAAATTGAATTTGAGTTTGAAGATTAATACATATTTCTTCAATTTTATTTTTTTTTAAAGATTTTATCATTTAGATAGTTATGATGCATGATAATGAGTTTTTTATTTAGTTAGAATTTTTGTTCTATTTTATGAATAAGGGTGATAGACATTTGGCCTTGATAAATCAGAAGAAAAATCATGTGGTAGAACACATGAAAAATAAATTAAGACTAATTAGTGGTGGCTTAATTTGTATATCATAGTATGGCTCCAAATATTATTAGATCATGGCCTGGGAGGGAGGGAGGGAGGGAGGGAGGCCTTGCATTGTTTTCTATATTATGTATGGCAACCCAATTAGCACCAAATCTGCAACTATTGTGCAGCTTCTAATGGTTAAGATTAGGGATGTAAATGAATAGTCAAAATCCGTTTATGTATCTGTGTTCGTATCCGTCCGAAAGCTAAACAGATAGAGATACAAATAGGCTATAGCTATCCGAAAGTTATATTTACATATAAACAAATAAGATATTCAATTCGTATCCGTGTCCGTACCTGTCTAACACTATCCGAATCCGTCTGAAAACTAATTAAATGCAGATGCAAATATAGCACTATCCGAGCCGAATCTGATCCGTTTACATCCCTAGTTAAGATGCGCCATAAAAACTCACTAGCCCATATTATTATTAATTATCGAATGATTAGAATGATTCAACCACCCATTCACATGCAAAAAACAATGCCCATGGACACCAAATCATTATTATCCCAGGCTAATCCAAGGGGGCCAGCTAGCCCGAGCCAATCTTAGGGAATTCACATGGGTTTGGTTTTATAAAACCGCTAAACTCCCCCTTGTACCGGCTTGATTAAGGATTACCTAGCCCTTGGTTTTAAAATAATGTCAACGGGAGAGATTCCCACGATGTCACCATGCAATTTTTCATCAATAGGGTACAGAATGGGATAATCAATACAATTGAGCTCGATCCTCTCCAGGGAGCATCCAGTCATTGGGTTGTGCCGCACACATTCCTAGGTGTGCATCAAGATGTGTGCTACACAATCCAATCCTTGGATGCCCTTTGAGCACTCCCTGGGCACTGAGCTCCCTAGAGAAGATCCAGATCTTAATCAAGAATTCAGATCTGCTACCCACATGGGGACAGGTAGGGACAGACCTAAACCCTCTATGGGGATATGGGACCCACCTCTAGGGTGTGGGACCCACCCCCCATGCAAGGGTCAAATCTGTCTCCACCCATCCCCATGTGGATAGCTGATCCTTCCCCCCTAATCACAATACACAATATATATATATATATATATATAGAGAGAGAGAGAGAGAGAGAGAGAGAGAGAGATATAGAGAGAGAGAGAGAGAGTCCAATGGTTAATTGTAAAGGAACGTATAAAGGAATCCATATGTTGGCATCCTCCAGTTCCCTTTCTCTAATGCTAAATAGAGAGAGAGAATCCAATGGTTAATTGTAAGGGAACGTATAAAGGAATCCATATATTAGCATCCTGCAGTTCCCTTTCTCTAATGCTAAATATTATATAGGCAACAGTTCTCTGTGGGAGAATCCAATGGTTGATTGTAAGGGAACGTATAAAGGAATCCATATGTTGGCATCCTACAGTTCCCTTTCTCTAATGCTAAATATTATATAGGCAACAGTTCTCTGTGGGGGAGCATGACCACTGCATGCACAATCATTAGTGTTGTCATGTGATTCAGATCCTGTACTACCGAGCTGCCCGATAGAACCGTGCTGTCAAGACATGATGAGGACTGTAATGACAGCCTTACCCCCACTCGGGCAAGGCGCTCGGGTAGGGGTAAGGCAGTCATTGTGCATCTCACCGTGTATTGGCAGCACGGTCCTGCCGGGCAACTCGGCAGTAGAGGATCCAAATTGGTTTTCATGGGGGCAGGCGATCATTTTGTCCCTCTGTCTCTAGGCACAGGGCACACTCTCCCCCACAGAGAACTTTCTCCCATATTAAATTGTTCAATAAAGTTTTACATCAATATGGACTTAACCAGTAAAGCTCATTTGATATTTAAAAGCCCAGTAGACTTTTCTTCTTGGGCCAGCTTATGGGAGTTATGTTTTGGCCCACAGAAATGTTTGTTGGCCCATGTATATATAAAGAAAGAAAATCCTAGATTTATAGAACAACAAGAACTTGTTATTACTCGAGGCAAAAGGACATTAGCCAGGGGCAGTAACTATGCAATTTGGATCCTCTGCTGCCGCTGCCCATGCGGCCGGCGTACAGCCTCACACAGGCAGGGCATGGATCCCACCAGGGCAGGGTGCTCGGGCAGTTGGTAGGGCTGTCATTTCACCCTGCCTGTGTGAGGCGACAAGCCGGCCGTATGGGCAAGCCGCAGCAGAGGATCCGAATCCGAATCCGTAACTTTGGTAAATCCTACCGGCTTCTTTAACCTCGTTCTACTTATTGTCGGATTAACAAGTGAGGTGCACTGAACTTGAGAGGATAAAAATTCGTTGTAACCTCTTCCAGAATCAACTTAAAATCAATCATGCCAACAGTACACTTGGAACAAGGTTTCATAAATTTCACGTTTACTAAAAACAAATAAACATTAAGATACACCTGCATCCATTAGAAAGACAAAATTAAAAGAGAACCATTAAGCAAAATTGAAGGGATAAACCTCCAGAATTTGCTTCAAGTGATTAAGACACATCTCTCTCTTTCAGGGACAGTGACTGGTAATTAACAGAAAATCAAATAAAGGTTGAAGGAGAGAACTAGATCGAGCAAGCTAGAAATGAGTCTCATCAGAACACAATTAATGGTGTTTAATTTTTCCCTTGAGCCCACATTTCTTTCTTAGCTTCTTTCTTCTTGTGGCTCTCATGGAAGGCAAATCCAACAGCTCCGACTGCAACCGTTGCTGCAATCTCCTCTTTGATCTTGTGGCTGTGAGAATTCTCTGGGTCTTTCTTAGCCTTGTGCTTCTCATGCTGATCAGAAATATTTAAGAAAGAAAAAAAAAAACCCTTATTAGCTCTTAAAAACGATCACAAGGCATAACCACCATCTTAATCCACATTAGCTTATTCTATTTATGTAGAAAGTGGTCCAAGGACTTCATTATCATATAATTATGATACGTTTTATCATCTTTCTTATATATATATAAAGGCAATTAAGAGATGAGTGAGTAATTAGAGTTACCAGAGCTACAGCACCAGCAGCTACAGCACCAAGCTTGCCGAGTTGCTGTAAGTGCTTGTGGTGTTTCAGTTGTTTCTCATGATCTTCGTAGCTCATTTCTTTTGTGGACTTTGACATTATTAATTGGTAGGTAGCAAGAGAGAGAAAGGTGACTGACTTGCTAGCAAAACCCAGAAAAAAAAGCACAAACCTGCAGGTAAGACCGTAAGAGTAAGGAATAACACAAATTAAGGATGGTGGTTTGGTTTTGTTGATGGTTGAGGAGATTATAGAAGGCAACCTTTTTTATAAGGTTTCAAAGAGAGATAGAAGAAGAAACGTGGGAACAACACACCAAAGCATAACGCGTACGTAGGAGTTTGTTCAAAGGAAATGTTATGGAAAAAACATTCCACACAGATTGATTACAAAAAATTCCCACTTGCAGTGATTAGCTTTTTGGCTTAGTTGAGGCCCGGTTGGGTTTAAATATTAGGAAAAGTCTTCTCTTTTTCTTTTGACAAAAGTTTCATGTACGGCCGTGTGCACCGCCAGCTATTAAATACAGTTAGATGATTGGCATAAATGTTTTAAAATAACATAAATACCCCTATCTCTCTCTCCCTTTACCTTCCCCTTTTCTTTATATAATTCATCTTCATTAATGGTTCTTGATTACAAGATAGTATATATCTTCAACGAAAAATCCTGGAAGGAACTAGTTGATTAATTAATATGAAGACTTCTGAAAATTGATATTCCGTTCAGACTCAACTAGATCACCCTCCCCCATTGATCCACTACCAGCTTTCATAAATAATCGATCGGTAATACATCATGTTCAAGGTTTGTTAGATTTTGGTAAGATTACTTTTCTTTGGTTAGAGAATAATCCCCCTCAACGTTTTATACTATGTTTAATTCTTTCACCCAAAAATTAATATTTGAATGTTCTCTTCTAAGCAGGTTTCAATTCCATGGATACATTCAGTTTGGAAACTAATTAAAAGGAGTGTCGGAATTATACCTTTATATATAGGTGTATTTAGAATTTGATACATTTTAATTGCCCCTTGTATTATTTTTAAAAGTTCTTTTAATTATTCATTATCGAAAGTTGGGGGTTCGAAGACGAACAAATATTGTCCTAATTTTAACCATAAACGATGTCGACCAGAGATGAGCGATGCATGTGTGAATGAAAAATCATGGAACTACAAAATAATCTCACATCGCCTAGGGATATACCATGAAATATGCATATATGTTGTGACCTCTTTATTTCCTATGACGTGTGTTTTAACCGTGCAGTTACAACACCTAGCTGGACGAGTTGTAGTAAATGTTTGTGTTGTTTTATTTGTTTCTCATGATCTTAATTCGAAGCTCATCTCTTTTGTGGGCTTTGACATGGTAACAAGAGAGAGAAAGGTGGCTAGAAAAACCAGAAAAGCACAAACCTTGTCAGACCGTAAGAGTAAGGAATAACACAAAGAGTGGTGGTTTGCCGATGGTTGAGGAAACTATAGAAGACCTTTTACAAGGTTTCAAAGAGAGTGGGAGAGATTAGGTTCTTCATTTGATTAAGGAAATATTGTGGGATAAAAGTCTACACTGGTTGATTACAAAAAAAAATCCCACTTGCTGGGTTTGAATATTAGGGGAAAAAAATCTCCTCTTTTTCTTTATATATATACTTCCTCTCCCCAAATGGCTCTCGAATACAAAGTAGTAAGAAGCCAGTTGAGATTGATTAATATAACTTCTTAGAGTTGATTATCCGTTTAGATTCAATTAGATAACTCACCACTTGGATCTTGATGACGCCATGGATCCACCATCAGTTTTCATAACCATTAGGTGACAGATCATCATGTTCAAGGTATATTAGATTAAGATAAGACGAGGGAGGGTTGTTAAAATGATGAAAAATAGGTTCATAATTTGTTGAGGGACCTAGGGTTGTCTTTTACATCTACTCTTACAATGTAATTTTACAGCAGCAGTCTGGGTTGGATCTCATTTATTAGACCTTAACACAGTGGGAATGGTAATAGCTAGCTATCATCGAAGGATCATGATAGCTTCTGTGTGTCATACTGAACAGCGAGTCTCCTTCAGGATGTCATCTTCTAGCCAGCTATGTGTTAGGACTCTGGAAGAATTCACCCTTAGAAGCTACGTATTAAGAAGAGGATTCCAAGTCCTTACAAGCCTCCACATTTAACTACTCACATCCAATGTGGAATCATTGCTTATGAACAACAGTAGTATTCTTCCTGGAGCAGTAAGAAACAAATCCTGAAACCTTCTGGAACGGGGCCATATATCATTTGATCAGCAAAGCTATTTCCTCATCTACCCACCCCTCTCCTTGTTGCGACACCAGATGAGAACCAACGAATCTTATTTGCATATAATTTGAAACAGATTTTAGCTTCTGGCAGTAATCAGAAACAGAGGGACAGGGATTCCACAACCAAAGCCAAACACCTGAGAACTGTGACATGCTTTCCCAGTAAGGAGTTCCCTGTGAGTGCCTTAGAACCACCCCAAAACCAGTGTTTCCTCTGCGACCGAAAGCTTCTTTAACACCTCTAAAACTCTCCTGCAGATTATGGACAACTGCTGCAAGGGTCAGCTATACCTGCAACACCAGGGGGGGGGGGGGGGGTCCTCTATCTTCCGAAGTTGCAAAATAGACATCCATAACCAGAGGGATCCTCCAAGCACCACCAGTATTTAAAGTAATGAGCCTTTCTACAGAAGGAACCAAATAGACCAGTTTTGGAGCCCTGTGGTACAAACGAACATTGATCACGCACCCATAATCTCCCTGTCAGCCAGTGTGTCAAGAACAGTCTGGCTCCATCCCTTAAAAAGTTCAGCTGGACCGTATTAACAGTTGGTCATGGTGTACCCTCCAACAGCTTAAATTTGTTTTTAGCATTTCTCTCACCCCAAATGAAGTACACAGTAATAGTACATGGGAGATCTCAACCTAATTTGGAAAACGAGATCTGAACCTCTGAAGGCAGTGTCAGCCCCATTCAAGCTCTTGAGCTTCTGTCCTACATACGTGGAGCCCAAATATGCACCTTTGCTGATGTGGTTCAGGTTTCTATAAGGGATTCTAGAAGCAATCAAAGTGCTGGAACTACAGTTAGAAGGCGAGGATCAACAGAATTGATATGACCAGAATAAACCAGTTTTGGGAGATTTCCAATATTTCACAAAATAAGGCATTGATGATCATAAATATAACCCTATATTTTGACAGAAACCAAACTTTGTAGACATGAGAATGGAGGAGTCCGCACAATAGTAACACAGATATAATAATCCTTCTTTTACAAAAACCAGCAAATAAGATTTTGCATACAGGTCATGAAGCTCTTCATCATCAAACTACTAATTCTCCCAATATCTGTACCCTGCTTCATCTATGAAGCCTTGACAACAACTTGGACTAAAAGGGGCAATCTCCGCTGACAAGAGCTTATCTCAAGCAGGCTACTCTTGATTTCAGATTCTATATTCAAGTTTCAGCTAGAAAGTCCCTACAGAACAAAAGTACTTGCAAAGGGAATTTATGGTCAATAGATAGGGTTGAATAACCTGGCCCCAAAGCAACAAAGTTCATCTATTAAGGTAAGTACAATTTAATCTCTTGCCAATTTGATTGCAATTTCATCAACCTCATTATCAACAGCCTATCACATTACTCTTCAGTCCCATTTAAATGAGGGGAACTTGGATAGTTTTCATTTATTCTTAGGGTTATATAACCCCACAGGTAACACTAGTCTCATTTTAATCGAGAGTGCCAGCCCCCGCTGTGGAGAGTGGAATAGAAAAACTGTAGCAAAGCGGGAAAAAAATAGTAAAAAACATCATTTGCTTTTCTGTTTGCCTTGAACATATGTTTCTTTGCTTAAATTAAATCTGGATATTTTTCACACTTCTTGAACTCACTGCACTTGATTGGTAACACTTGATTGAAAATAGTTACCAAGTCACATTTTCTCCACAAAGTACATTTCTAGCATAGCGAGTCAAAGAGCCATGATAACCATAACAAATACTAGATAGATACCCTCCATAGAGTAAACAATGAGCACCAAAATGAAAGATATCTGACCTTTCTCCATCAGTGCACTCCCCTTCACATGTACAGGCACCACAACTTCGTTCATCCCCATAATCAAGACGGACATCAGTGGCACCTATACGAGGTCGATAATCCCCGAGTGTGGAAGTTCTAGGCATTCCAAGCCATTCAAAATCAACAGGATCAATAAAATGTCTAAGGAAAGGATGTCCATGAACCAAGAAAGGCCAAACCCGTGGTGAAAACCTTGAGACACAATCAAGAAACCATTCAGATAACTCTTCAAACTCTGCCTGTCTGGAGATACTAGGAGACAAAGGGTAAGCTGAAATTATTTCCAATTTGTCCATCCATTTGCACCTGCTGCATCTACTGTGAAGGGATGATTGAAGATCTGAATGAGGCAGGGACTGTTCATTGATTAAACTCCAACTTGAGCTTCTAGAGAGACTCAACAAGGACTCTCCAGCATCAATCCAGATATTAGCAGCTGTTGCAATCAAGGAAGTTTCAGAGAGGAACAAGTGCTGGGTTACCCCTGCAAGCAACAGACAATATGCTGCACTGGTCCTGCTCATGTCAAAAGCTTCCAACTGATGATTGCCCATTTCTGAATGGAGAGTCAGTAAGTGACCTGCTCGTACCTTATAAGCAGATACCAGACTGATATTGGCATTCAGAGAGAGATAATGAAGGGGATGCAACTTCAAATTTGGAAGCCCCTTTGGTTGCAAATGCCCACTCTGCAGATTTTCGATGAGCATCCTCTCCAGCTTATCACACAAAGATTCAGGGTCCCCAACTGACAGATATTCACTTATAGCTTCATCCACAAAATCACTGAGATCTTCGTATGCCTCATCACTGCAGAAGCCATTTTCTGAAATTGAGTTGGTAGCCCCATGGTTGATATGAACATTATCCTGGAGAGCAATGCAGCAACCAGTAAATCAATGATACTTATTCAGGAAACTGTGTTACAACACAAAGAACTTGGGGACCTCCAATGCGTTATAGACAAATGGATTTCTTCAAATTCAGTGGATAAGTACGAGAATAATTTGAAATAGAATAAACTGCAATATGCATTTTAATTTCAACAAAGAAAAAAGGTTTCAAGAACCAACATCCCACCAATTATACTGGATGGTGAAGCAACAGTCATACTCATGAGGCTATGGAAAGGTAAAAAAACCATAGTAGTCATGGCACTAAGGTGAGACAAGGCACAGGCAGAAACCTTGATACATGGGCTGTGCCAAGTAGCCTGAGGCAAGCAACATGGGTGCCTTGACCTGCCCTCTCCAGGTAGGTCTTCTTCTTCTTCCTGTTCCACCCCCCCCCCCCCCTCAGTTTGGTGGCCTGGGTGCCTTGATGATGCCTTAACAACTATGCTACTATTTCACACATTTGTATCAGAAAAGTCATGCTCTTGAAGCTGATACTCCATGAATCAACGCTTACACTTTGCATTTTAGGCAAGAGGAAGGGCACACAATGTGCATTACCCTTTAACGAGTACTGGATGAATTACCATATTCACATCTAAAAAGGATATGTAACTCCTTTCTTGGTGTGAGACGAATTAACTAAAAGAGAGTAGCAGCCAAAGGGAAGTAAACACTCCAAATTTATTTCGGTAATAATTGGCCATTTGACCGAAAAATTATGTCATTATAATAAGTTTTTGTAATATCTTACTTGCAAAATACAATCCACATATGCATTTGGTGATGCACTACATCTCCTACAGTTGCAAATAAACCGATACCTCAACCACAACTCCACATGCCTCATTGCCTGCAAAAGGAACAGAAGCATAGAGATTGAACCGATGAACAGTGAAAAAGCAGTGATACCTAAGTTCAAACTGTTTATACCAGAATGCGCAGTGTAGATAAATAGACGGGATACCAAATTGGATCCGGATATAAAGGTGTAATTCATAGTTTTGTTGTTGATTAGTGTTAGAATGTTGGAGTGTTAGTATTTATTTTTTTACTTATTAGTTCAAGCTAGAGCTTCCTTTTGATATATGTATACTCCAGCTTGAGGGGGAATGTTGGAATATGTACACCAGAATACCCGTGGAGGTATTCTGGTCCTTTTAGGGGTTTATTTGTTATGTTATTAGGTATAGCCTGCTTCTCTTATAGAGTCGGCTAGTGTAGGGGTAATTCTGTCCCTTTTGTATTTTTCTCTTTATTATAAATAAAGAGCTTGCCTGATCGATCAGATCACTCAAGCATTACAATCTATTCTTCTTCCATCTTCTCTTCTCTCTTTTCTCCTCTCTAAAGTTACTGGTTACAGGTCCTAGGTTTTCTACAATTAGTCTTTGCCCAGTACCAGTGCTCTTTGATAATTCGATTACAATAGATAGTGTTACTTTTCCACAAATAGGAGAAACATAAGAGATTGGCTTTCCACCAATTCACTTGTACATCATGGGTTTGTTTACTAAAACTGACCACTCCCAACAGTCCATTATTTACTTGTCAGTGTAATATAGGCCGTGAGAGAGGGTTTAGAACATAATTACCAAGTACTCAACATACCCACACTAAACTGGTTGAAATAGTATAGCAGATTAAACACTGTCTGCCAAAAAATTCCCATTAGCTCAGAAAGAAATGCGTCAAATTGCAGTACTTAATGTGAATCAAACCGAGAATGTCATAAGTCAAATAACACAAGCTAAGCTCATCTTTGAAACTCATCAGTTAATTAAACTCAGTAAGATGGCAACGTAGGTATGCAACAAAGACAATTACCTTAGGCTGCAACAAGTCAGTGTATGTCACGAACACTTCCTCTCCTTTCTTGATTGGTTTGATGCTCCTCGCAACAATTCTCGGGCCATATCCACACCATCCTGCACCAAGAAAAACAGAAGGAATAGAGCTATAAACAAGATTAAAGAAAATAAAAATTCCAATCACAAAATTAAGAAATCATGAAACTTCAACCCGAGGAACAGCACAAACTCATACAAATAATCACCTAGGCTGAATTTGCTCTCATCACAAACCCATGTCTTCAACTGCATCCAATTTTCAATTCCAAATAACTGTCACTTCCAACAAGAAGGGGAAACAAAGACTTGTATGAAGCATCATCGGTTCTTACAAGAGCTTCATCACCACTGGGGACAATGCGAGACCCTGACTCACCGCAAGCCTGCATCTCGGACCCAGCTGGGAGGAAACGATAACAGGCGTTAGGAGAGCAGCTGTGATTGATCCAGGAGAAACCCGGTCCGTAGACTGCTACACCGAGGGAGCGACCCTCTTTAACCTGCACCTCCACGGCATTCATTAGCACCTGGCACAGAACAAACTCCTCAAGTTCGTGTTCATGTTCATGTTCCTGTACCCTCGCAGTGGAAGTGGGAGTGGAGGGTGGGTGGTCTCGCGTTCTTCGGGCAAGAGACATCAACCTTGCGCCTTGGCGGATCTTTGCGAACATATCGTCGGAATGGGGGTCGCCACCTTCCACTCGATCGCGATTACTGATCAAACCAGCGATTCTGCTAGGGATCCTGTTAGGTTGGTAATGGTGGTTTTGGTGGCGGGAGAGGAGCCCTAGCCTCTCGAAGCAGAGGAGGAGGCGTAGAGAGGTGCGGAGGTCGGAGGTGTCGTCAGTCCAGTTGGTGGGCTCCGATTGGAAGAGGTGGAGGAGGTGGTACTCTCCGCTCGACACGTGTAGATCAGAGTCGGTGGCGGAGCACTGTGGGGAGCAGTAGAGAACATAGGAGGAGGAGGAGGAAGAGAGATTGGTAAAATTGGCGGGGAGAAGAGGAGGGGAAGGAGAGGGAGAGGAGCGAAGAAGAAGAAGAGTATTATTATTATTATTATTGTTATTGTTATTATCAGTAAGAGGGCGAAAACAGGCGGAGCAGTGAGTGGAGAGGAAAGAGTCGTGAAGGGAGAAGGCGAGGGGTGGGATTGGGGATATTATGTCCTCTCCCATGTCTATGTCTTCCTGGGCTCTCATCTCCATCTCTCCTCCCATGTCTACCTCTCTTCACTATTCTGCAAGTCGTCTATAATTGATTCAGGAACCATTGCAATTCACAAGGATTTAAATTCGGAATCGGAATCGAATCGGTTCCTGCATTTTCAAAAAATCCTTAGAATCGATCCCTCAGGTCTGAAACGATATGGTCCCGCAAACCTTTAAGATCGGCCCACTTCAGAATGACCAGAATTTCGATCTGAATTGGCTAGTTGCGATTCCAATTTTTGAAACCATGATTATTCATGGTTAAAACCCTAAAATCAATGATTTTCAGTTCGGAGGCTTGATTCTAGAGTTTTTGGGGACCGATCCGACTTCCAATTTTGTGTTTTGAAACCTTACACTGACGCTATGACAGCAGTTTGTAGTATTCTGCTACAAAAAATCAACCAAGATTGAGTTCGATCTTAGATTCTTAATCTCCACCCTTCTCAGTATTTTTATTTGGATTGGATTTTGTTATTTTTCACCCATCCTGAAAGAGAAATTGAGCTACCATTTTTTCCCGGTTAGATTGGAGTCTTGTACAATGTGGTATTCAGACCTTTGAAAAATAGGAGAGAGAGTAAATTATGAGATTCAAGTGATGGCATGTAAATGGTTTTGCAGTTTGGAGTAGGATAAGGTTTTTCCACCTCCTATGCTTTCAAAAATCAAATTGCCTATTTGGAAATTGGAATTGGAATTGGAATGGCGATGAATGTTCTTTGATCTGTTGCTAGTCCCCTTCCTCTTATGTATTACAATCTATGGGCGAAGCTGGTGTCTTTACCCTTTTTCAAAAGGAAGTTTCTTCTACAATCCACCACTTTAAGCCCCTTGAAAGGAGCCTATTAGTGAGATGAATAATTGGGCAAATGACATCTTTGGATTACACACATTTTTAGTTTGAAATACTACCTCAGCCATATTTTTTGATGAGAAGAGAAAAAAACAATATATTACTTCGAGGGCAAATTTATATTAAGGATATACACAAAATTGGATTTAGTGTTCAGTGCCTTATCGGTCCAGAAAAGCAGCAATTTAGTTAGTTTGTAATTATTACAAAGACAAAATGACACTTCTTTAGAAATGTCCACCTGCAAAAAGAGATTAATGATTTCCAAAGGCCACGGAGATTGGGATGGAGATGGAAGAAGACCGGGCAGATTCTTGTGAGAGCATCAAACTTCTTTCATCTTCAACCCTAGTTTCGTAGCACGTTCTAATTCTGTAAGAATTCCAAAAGGTTATGGTTCCAAAAAATGAATCGGATATAAAATCCCTGCTGCAATAAAAATAAATTTGCCCTTTAGCAAAATGCATGAAGCCCACCCTGATGGTTCTATGCTCCTAAAGTCGTGTCCTGCAAATATCAACACAGAAAAATCTAGAATAGGTAAAACCAGAAGAAACTACCTCAACCATATTGCCTAATATGTATAGAACTTTTGATTTTATTCTTTTAGTCATTGAACCAAAGATGCCACACTTGATCTCATAACCAATTTTTATGATTTCGTATTGGCTTAGGAAAATTTGCATTTGTATTGAAGCCTTAGGCTCTGGTTGGTTGCAATGGAAATTGAAGAGAAGGGAAGTGAAAATTTTCAAACCTAAAAAGGAAAATTTTGAAATCATTATTCAACATGATCATAAAAACTATTTAAATTTCTTACAATATTTATAGTAACTAAACATTTTAAATGAAATTTTAATTTTAATTTTAAAATACAAGGGATTTAAAAGCAAAATAAAATAAGATTTAATAACTAAATATAGAATAATTTGGAATTAAAGACATAACCATGTGAAAGTGTCTGGTAATAATTACAAAAATTCCTTTACTAGGTTTGAAATTTCCATTTCCCTTCCCTTCAATTCCCTTGCAACCAAACGGAACCTTACTAAACTATCAGATGGCCAAACAAACAATACGCAAGACCTTGACGCCATGAACCACCTACATGCTGTGTCTCATGACTCTCATCCCCTTTGGCAAACTGCGAAACCAGTCAGAATGGATTCCTGTTGCTGATTCCAGGTTAAAATAGAAAAGAACTTCTATCATGTTGGTCTTATATGTATATTTTTACAAGATAACACATCATTTGTATATTTGATTGGTATACTATAAGATTTTACACATGGGCTTTTATTTTAATAGCATAGATTTAATGATTCTGATCCAAAAGTCGCAAAAAAGTGGTAAGGGATTCATCACTAAGAGGAAAATTTTTGCCCATCGTATTAGTAGTAATAGCTAGAGAGCTAATTCACCCATCACATGCCATGGCCGTAGCTATTAGGATCATATATGGGTTGTATCACCCAATTCAAGTCAGGATCTCGGGAGCGCATTGTTGATATTTCTTAGTGATACCCCCCCCCCCCTTCCTCCTCCCCCAAAATTTAGTTGACCAGGCCCGGGTAAACCCTTTATGCCCAAACATGGCCGATTCTTGCACATGAGTTGACTCATAACCCCAAGTCCAATTAACATCTTGCATACAAGCAGTGGTTCACCCATCAACAGTAGCCACTCTGTGCCACACTGGTGACCTCCCAGTAGGGAAGAAACAGACTTCTTCAATTAGCTAAAATAGGCCTGCTTAGCTGCAAGCATAATATGAAAATGGCACTAATTGTGCACAGATGACACAGTTCAGCTAAAAAGCCAGTTCCTCATTGAAGGTTGACCTGGTGGAACCAAGGAATGTAGCTCAGCACATTTCTGCACCATGGTATTCAAAATTCACATCTTACAGACCGAAAAAGAAAATAGCAGCGACAAACATCACTAAATTCACATCTTATAGACCAAAAAAGAAAATAGCAGCGACAAACATCACTACATCACAAAAGAATTTTGTATTTGATTCTTTTCAGAAAACAATGCAATGGCTCTGCAGATCCAAATTGTATCAAGGCCAACTCAATTTTGTTATCCTGATCCTATAAACTTTGATCCACTGGAGCAGTGTAATGTCCTATTAAATTTTTTTCGAGGTCCACAATAGAAAGAGATGGCTGATCAACCCATACATTCCTGCAGCTTCAAAAGCTCAGAGTCAGAGACTTCTAAACTTCTAATGTCAGATTGCATTCAGTTTCTCCATCCATAATGAACTGAAAAATCTGAAGCCTTATTATAGAATTGCATAAGAAACAAATAAATAATATAGAAAGGGCTAGCCCTCCACAGATGCTGCATCATGTATATACTTCTGGAAACTGGATTGAAAACCATGCAATTAACAAAAGGCTCTGACCTTGAGAACTATTGCTTAACTTTCAGTACAGTCTCAATCCGTTCGACGAGCTGATCTGCAGTCAATGCACCTTCCTGAAAGTAATCAAACAACAGTAATTGACAGGGAACTGGAACACAGAAAAAGAATGAACAAGCATACAGACATACAAGATGGCAAGGCCATGGCTGCATTCAATTAGGGGATAACTCATGCAGTAACGCTTCACAAGGAGAAGGTCTACGATTTGATTGACCACATGAAGCAACATCATGTGCCACAGTGGACCTTGATTGCACAGAATAAAAGATTTAATTAATGGAGGTTTGCCAGGATGTTGTCAAAATCATTCTAACCTCAAAAACAATGGAGTAGATCAGAAATTTTGGCAATCATCTCTGTTTGCAATATTTAGCATATGTCTCTTTGGATGGATTCCCCAAAGGAGGTTCCCATGCCTATGCATGTAGGCAAGGTGTGCTAACAAGTTGTTGGTGTCCTGCGTTCAGAGTCTCCTGACACAAAACTTATGTTTTCCATAATCCACCTAAAGCTCACTAAAGTCGGATCTTTTGAGGTTGGAAATGAAATTAAGATTTGTCTTACAAAGCGATTACAGGGTTCCCCATCCTTAAATATGATAAATGTAGGCAGTGCCTCAATTCTGTATTTGTCAGCAATGCTTGGGTACTTCTCTGTGTCAATTTTCACAATTTGGATCTTATCTTTCAACATCCCACTGACTTGTTCAAGAACAGGAGCCATGAATTGACAAGGACCACACCTGCAAATGATGAAATGAGCTTCTTTTTTTATTCTTTTCCAAAAACTATTACAGATTAAAAATATATCCCAGAGACTCATCCCCAACAATTCCTAAACTTTCAAGCTCGACAATACTAAGTGACCTAGGCAGTGAGAAAATTGCCTTCTTGTCATGTGGATCTGTTTTCTCATCACTCTCTTTTTTGTTCCTCTCTTTTTTTTTTCTTTGAGGTGGGGTGGGGGTGGACAATGGAATAGGAACTGAGAATAAGTAAACAATATCTTCTCCAAATAAAAAAAAACTAGTTTGATTTTAAATTGACTAGATAAAAAGTAATATGATAATAAAACCAAAGCCCACCTTTGATAAGAATCCTTCATTAACCAAAATAAGACTTACCAGGTTGCATAGAAGTCAACCAATACAGGTTTGTCAGAATTTGCCAGCAAATCATCAAAGGATGAGAATGATTGTTTCTTTGCTTCAACCTACAGAGATCAGCAGAAACAAAGAAGTTCAGTCTTATAAGCCATATCGTTTCAGAATATATGTAGAATGTCCAGAAGGATGAGAATGTTTGTTTCTTTGCTTCAACCTATAGAGATCAGCAGAAACAAAGAAGTTCAGTATTATAAGCCATATCGTTTCAGAATATATGTAGAAGGTCCAGAAGCTGATTTTCATAACCATGAAACAAGCAATATACAGCACTCAGATATTGCAAATCAATACTGCTTCCTCACGCCTATGATGTTTCCAAAATAAGAAAGAGGAAATAACTTTAAAAGATCTATCAAAAGAGAAAAGATGAAAAACTTATAAGGATACATTTTAGAAGAAGAAAAGAAAACAAAAATATAATGGACCTGAGGTTTGCACTGTACTGAATCAGGAACTGGGCATTATTGGGGAGTCCAACAGTGAGTTGGTGGACCATATATATGTTTTGGGAGAACGGGTTTGTCAAGGGAAGTACTGTTGCACCGAGGTCAAAAGGTTTAAAACCCAGGAAACAGTGAGGGTAACGCTGCGTACATTACGACCCTCCCCAGACCCCACAGTGGCAGGATCCTCGTGCGCTGGGTACACCCTTTTTTATCAAAAGGTTTAAAACCTCCAGTTTCTATGTCTCACCAGGAGATGTCCTGATGCTCAGATCGTAAAACTGCCAAGGTAGATCCACCACATGTATGATATATGTAGGATTTTCAAGGCCAAAAAGACTAAATGATTCAATCAATAAACTCGAATAAAACTATGACTAAATGATTCAATCAAATAATAAGGTTACTTAACGATTTTTCCTTTCATGTACTAAGACCATTTTATATACTTTCCATACACATCTATGCTAAAGAAAGATAAATGACAAACAAAAGACGACATAACAATGAGAAGCAAATATATATACACACAAAATGATAATAATATCAAGTTATTACTTAAAAATAAAAGCATATTCAAATTTTCCCATCCATATAACAAAGAGCAACAGCATATATACCATATAGACATTAATTTATTGGGTGACGATTGATTTGGTAAGTTGATGCCAAGCCAGCTCTAGTAGACTTTGCTAGTCAAAACGGCGTTACTAACCTAATTTGTTAAACTTATGACAACGTGGATTGGTTTTTTAACTACACTCTTCTTAGACTAAGCTACAGACGGTATGTTTTCTGATTCAGGAATAAGGTCATCTATCCAAATTTTCTACCCGTAATTATATTCACAGATTGAATGATAATAACCCCCTCCCCCCGGAAAGTATGTGTACAACTTGGTACAATTTCCAGTGAGGTGGCCAGAAGACCTTGATCCACCATTACCACCTCAATCTAGGGTCACATCTTCATTAAATCGTGAGTCCTCGTGTCTTTTTCCTGTAGCTCAATTCACTTTTAACCATGTCCTTTTGGAGCCTTCAGCTGGCACCATGAAATTGCTTCCTACAAGTGAAGTGAAGTAATTGGTCTCAGAGAGCTTTTCCTCATATTGTCACCCAATTGTGCTAACCCTAAGTAAACGCGGAATGAATGACATAATAATCCAGATCCAATTCAGAGTTTTGGCTATCTTTTACCATTGCTACAGAAAATAACTATTGGTTACAAAGGGATGATTGGAGATCAAAATGGGTGAATAAAATAATGATCCAAAAGAATTGGGTGACATAAAAGGCAGAATTTCAGACGAAATGGAAATCTATAAAAATTATAAGAAGTTGTTTATGGAAACATAGTAATACAAAGTAAAATTATTCAATATGGAACTGAAAAGAAGAATGCTAGGTTTAACATCTAGTTTTTATGCTCAATATACATTTGTCTGTATTAGAATATTAAGATGAGTATCTACTTGAACCATGCACAATATATGGCAGAAGCTTGGACAGTATTCGCCAGAATATTCAAGGACACCTTGCTCATGATCTTTGATGCTTTAAGATGTGCCACAGAGAGCACAAAAATTCACAAAGTCCTTAGAATTAGCTTCCATTTCTGGTTTACTCAAAAAGAAAGACCAGGTTCTAATTTATAGTCTGTAGGTATCAATAGTGCAAGTATCTAGGAATTGCTATTAAGTGTTTTGGTACCATATGCACTTTAAAAGTAATCAAGCAGATAAAAATATCAGTTGATAGGGATGAAGAAGGTGACAGCAAGAGGGTAAATAATCCCCATGAATAATATTTCAAAATAAACAAAACCATATGAAAATTTTCATTTACCTTTATGCAACAACAGCGTTTTACTTATTGCTAACGAAACTTTACTCCATCTTTAACTGTGAACCATTTCAATCTACTTTGTGATTGGAATTCAATTTAATCAAAAGTTATAATATCAGTAACCAAATTTCCATATTGCAAGGTTATGGAGCGCCTTAAAAATCATTACAACAATTTCTCTTGATTAATGTTTTACCAAATACTTATAACCAAAATTGTACCAACTCGAAAAGAAAATTGAAGATGATGTACGTAAGTATTAAATGGTCACAAGAAAATCCCAAGCGCCCCCATTTTCAATTAGGAAAGTTCAACATACTTCCTTCTTTTTTTGGGTGCATTTGTGGGTGAGGATGGGGGAGATTTCTAGCAGGGATTCAGACCAAACCCAAAATTCTTGGTAACGACAGAGTGAAGAAAAGTTAGAAAAGACAGAAAGCCTAAAATTTTCAGTTAACAATAGATACTGCTAAAACATGGCTATCCACAATAAAATTTCCACTAGGACCAGTAGAATTACCGGAAAATAAATAAATAATAAAATAAAATGAAAAGAGAAAGGTAGAAATGTTAAACCTTAGGAAGAATTTGACGCTTCGGACGAGAAACGACAACCCTCCAGTTTCCCACTCGAAGTCGGCGAAGCCGTAGGGAAAACTGAAGCGAAGTCGAAGAGGAAAGGTTGGAAGAAAGGGAAGTCGTGGAGCGCTCGAAACTGAATGAAGGAATAGCAGCTATTGATGCTGAAATAGCCATTGTAATTCCTTCGAGCTCTTCAGCGAATCCCAAAGAATTTAAAAAAAAATAAAAATTTGTGGATGCAGCAGCTGTGTCCTCTCTGAGCTAATCGCTATTTTGACAAGAGAAGCACTGAACCAAAAACCGGGCAAGCGCGTGAAAATAATTCCTTTCCTTTTTTATTGGAAACAAAAAATTGTAGGGTAATTTACGCATACCACTCCTGAGGTTTGACAAAAGGATGTTTTTATCCCCCAGTTTTGAAAAATTCTGTGTACCCCCTGAGGTTTACAAACGGTAATAAATAAACCCATTCTATCAGTTTATGACTAACGCTGTTAAAATCAAAAGGTAAAGTGACAAAAATGCCCTTTCAAGAAAAAAAAAAAAAAAAAAAAAAAAACCTGTAACTCATCTTCCCCAAATCGATTGGGGAAGATGAGTTGCAGGCTATAGATAGAAGGTCTGTCCATTAGAACAGCAAGCCCAGCTTTGTCTCGACAAGGGAGCAACTTCAACCAGGGAGTTAGGTTCTCAATAAAAACAACCTCCCGTGGCAGAGCACCATATCTAAGGGTACCCGAGATTGGTCGAAAGCTCCAATGTGGAGAAGCATAAGCAGTAGATGATTCCAAGAAGTTAATCGAAGCCAGAAGAGACCCGAGAAGGTGTGGGTCAGATTTTTGCAGGTTGAATCGACCTGATCAGGGGGACATCGAAGACAGCCCACAACTCAACTCTGGGAGGTTTCGCATTTGCGCTCGATACAGGATCAAATCCACCCCATTGTTCGTTGTTCCAGTGACCTTGCGTGAATTACAACTCCATCTCATGAATCCGGAATTTTTTAACCTAATCAAAGCAGCATAAAATCCCATTAGTTATTACTCTTTGAACTACTGCAATTTTGAAGACGGTAACAATTAACAAACCCTAGATTCTGAACAGAAATAAAGCTTATCGTATAGTTAAAAGCAAAAGCTAGAAACACATATACAAATGGGTTAAAACCTAAAACAAATGGAAGAGGGAAAGGAAGGAGAGTGAATCAAGATCGATTCCATGGTATTCCCTACAAGGATACCTGCAACTTATCTTCCCCAAATCGATTTGGGGAATATGAGTTGCAGGTTTTTTTTTTCTTGAAGGGGTATTTTTGTCACTTTACCTTTTGATTTTAACAGTGTTAGTCATAATCTGACGGAATGGGTTTATTTGTTACCGTTTGTAAACCTCAGGGGGTATGCAGAATTTTCCAAAACTGGAGGTAAAATCATCCTTTCGTCAAACCTCAGGGGTGGCATGTGTAAATTACCCAAAACTTTAATGGCTGTGAAAAACTTAATTAAAAAAAAAGAAGAAGAAGAGATCTATGTGGGTAATGATTTTCACATTCCGTGGAGCAAAACAAAAAACATAAAAAAAAAAACCTCGCGATCGATCAAGGATCTGATACCGATCTGAATCGGCCTAAATCGATCAAAATATCAAATGTGGCAAACACTGGGTTTTGTTGGATAGGTTCTGGAATGCACAAAAATTGGTCAAAATTTCATGTTTATCTGCCGGGTTGTATTCGGCCGATCCAATTGAGTTGACAGATCCAAGAAGCGATCCATTAATACCGGTCAGAATCGATCTAGACCGATACCAATCCAATCCAATACTATGAACTATGGGTTGGACACCGCACCCAATATTTTGAAATCAGTCCAGTCGATTCCAATTCACTTACGTTTGGAATCGATAAGAGTCAGTGAAATCACATAAATATACCCTAACCGGCTAACCCTAGATTTGAAAGGGATCGGCCTCGATTCCAATCCAATTCCGGGCCCCCTACCTCAAAAAGCGTGGGTCGACTATGATGCAAGCGAAAAACAATCCACGCACCCTTAAGCCCAGCCTCCTCTTTTCTTAATTTTCTAGATGCTCTTAGAAAGGAAGCCAAAGGACTACTACGAAAACCTAGCCCACCTATAGATTGTGTGTGTCCCTGGGCCAGCGTAAATTGGTGTTTGTAGAACCTATCGATGACCAACCCATCTTGGCATCTTAGGTTGAACATTACTTGATTTGGTCCACATGGAACAATAGATGTTAATTGCCTAACCCAATTACATGGCCCAACATGAGAAAATCTAGTACTAGGCTTGGCTGGGTTCAGGCCACTGCAACTCCAGTGATGACCCCCAAATTAGAAAGCCACTACATAGTCCACATTCCACATTGTGTGAAGGACTCATGGATGTGGTAGGGCATCGATATCGGCAGTGACCATTACCGATATGGCACCAATACATATCGGCCTGATATGGATAGGCAGTGACTGATACCGGTGCTGATACCATGAAATAAAACCTTGGGTGGACCGTCCAGAAATGAATCCAATAAAAAAAGAGTTGACAGCCATGTCAATGTCCATTTTCAGATCCAATTATCTGAGAAAATATCAGAACAAATAGAAATGAATTAAGAATGAATCCAAATTTTCAATTATCCATTTCTATCTCCAACCCAAACAGCAGAATATATAGAAATCTGGTTGATAAAAAAAATTTCTTTCACAAGTTCTACAAACCCAATTGTATTACACAGTCCTTTTCATTAATCCTAATGTGTGGGTGGGGGGGAGGGGGGGGGGGGGGGGAGAAAGGTTTAACCTCATTCTTGCTCCATCTGTCGTACAGATCTACTCATTGTAGTCGTGGGAGAAAAAAATGACGTGGGGAAGAAAATCACCCATCGCTTGTCACAATGAAGGCCAGGATTACAATGCTGATGGTAAAAACAATGGTGATGTAGGCAAATATTTGAATTGACTGTTCAGTAAAACTCTGCCTCTGTTGACCAGCAGACTCAACCTCTTTAAGAAGCTTCATTACTTCATCCATGTCTGAGTCTTTTATAGCCCGGTTAAGTTGGCTATGGATCTTCTCATACTTGGCAAGTTTCCTAATCAATGATGTGTCCTTCGGTGACCATATAAAACCTGTCATCTTCCATAGAAGGATGGCAACATAGATAGCCACCACGCAGTCCACACTGTAATGGTTCCGTTCCCGTATTTCTCTCTGGGCACTGTGTATAACAAGCATCCATAAAATAGCTGAGGTCCAACCTCCGTATGCTTCCTGCAATCATTAACAATGTATAGTTCAGGCTGTTCAGCAATACCAGCTACTTTCGTTAAAAAGAAGGCAGAGAAATAAATCTATCATTGCAATATCTATATATATGTGTCCCTAACGAATGGGAAAGAGTGGTTCGGAAATATTCATTCATACCGTCCATGCCATAGCTGTTAATACTGCAACAAGCATGTGACCACTATATAAGAGATCATTGCAGCCCCCACTGGCTCTCTTAAGTAGACTGTACCATGATCCGTCAGTCCTTGTGGGACGCAGAAAATTGATCAGGAAGCTCATTGATCCCCAATCTGGTCGATAGTCTTTAATATAATCTCCAACATCAGCTGAAAAAAGATCATAGATCAAATTTACATTTTGAAAAGCAAGATTTTCTAAGGCAGTCAACCGTAAGTATGGGTTTGCTATTCAGCAGAAGACATAATAAATTATGAAGGAAGGAGGGCCACCGAACTATCAGTCCAACTCCCTAATTATCTTCCATAAAAACAGGAGAGTAAAAGATTATGATGTCATCAGGTCAATTTTTTTTTTCCTCAGAGATATGCACAGCACCTACGCAATGGTTTCAATTCCAGTTAATGCCTAACCAGTGGAGTCCATTGCTACCTCATTCCTCTTAGTTTTTTCACTATAAAACTAACAACATCTCAACAAATAGTGGAAAAGGCTGACACAAACCATTAGCCATGTCACGTTGTACAAGCTCGGAAATAGCACCAGCATCCGAAGCATATGGCACATAATATTTCTGAGCCCAAGGATGAGGATGTGACGGGAGTCTATACCGGGCAGAAACACACCAAGGCCGTACTGCTGGTAGAATTGTAGAAACAAATGATACAACCCGTAGAAGCCGACCAACTGCCATGGTGAACATGTACCTTGCACCCAGCCCAAGGCCAGGAGCTTTGACAGAGTTGAACAGTACAGAGAAAGCCAACATCACAAACAACATGAGATAATGGTGCAGTGAAATAATGCGGGCTCTTAAAACCTCAACCACCACATGAGGAAGTTTCTCATTCAACGCCAGCAGCAACCACTGGCCAGTGTCAGGAAGAGGAGATGTGGCACTGTCAACATGAATAAAACCCAGTCATTATCTCAATTTCTCCATCATGTCGTTAGGATGTAAAACCAAACTAAAAGCAAATTATGCCACAGAAAATCCAATAGAGATGAAATTTGAATAGAAAGGTCTGAAAGTTCCATGATGAAAGGAATTAAAAACAGTGGATGCAAGGGTCCATGATAAAAGAAGGATTCAAAAGTGGAAAAGTAAAAATGGGCATGAACATAGCAGGTCAGCAATCATTTAGGATACATATGGAATCAATTTACATAAGAAGGGCCAAATGGTCTGTAAATTTCTAAGAAACCCCTAGATTTTCACCTACGAGAACTCCTGTTGACATTATGCATGCTTGGGCATTTGACTGAACCATGGAAGAAGTGTCACCATGAAAAGTTTAAACTTTAAAGTCCAATTGACAGCGTCCAACCCAAAAGCTCAAGCTTCAGAGTGGAGAGGCCCTTCTCAAGGTCATAATCCCAGCAGCCACCCACTACCCGATCGATGTAGGACTAACTAAAACTCTGCCCATGGAGCTAGTCATTGCATCAACTCCCCTCAGCTCATAAGCTCTACAGCTGCACAATACCCAATCAATGTGGCACTAACCCCCCTCCCCCCCCCAAAAAAAAATAAAAAAATAAAAAAAAAAAAAAAAAAAAAAAATCTGGCCATGGAGCTGCAGTCACTGTAATTTGTGCCAAAACTTATTCTGGTAAATGTACCCCATATCAATGCAACTTACCTGAGTTTGGAACCCCTTCAAATTGCATTAAGGACAGTTCAATTGAGGACATATGTCTATTATACCTATGAGAAAATAGTAAAGCTAGGACAACAGGAATTGGTAAAAGTCAGAGAAAAGAAAAATGACACTTTACTATGTTGCTTTTGCACAGAAAAGAACAAATGGAAGCAGGAATTGTTTAGTAGAAGATATCCAAAAATGAACTATCACACCTACAACCTTTCTAATAACTTTTAGATCCTTTGCATGCGTAAGTGACAAGTAGTCCAATCCACATACCTAGTTAAAGTCAACAAATAGTTCTCCAGGGACCAAGCATTAATAATCAAATATCAATTCCATAACCTAACAGAAAATTCGTAATTATTTCCTCTTTTTTTACTTTCTTAGATAAACTGTAGAAAATTCATGCATCAACAAGCCACCTCTTACATTACCCATCACATAAAAAATTCTGCCGAGTCCAAGGCTAAATCAAGGAATTGCACTCTCTGGGAGGGCAAACTCAGTGGTAGGAAGCTTTGATAAAGGAGGAACTTGAACAGCTGCCATGTTTGGGATGGTTACTACAGTAATTCCTGGGGGCTCATTCCCAAGTGCTTTTGGAAGGAGTGGACACTAAAACTGGCTGGACCAGCATATTGCAGGATAAAAATTTGAGGCGTTAAGGGAGACAAGGGGATGGCATAAAATGATAGCACGAAACAGATGAGTGCTTTAACTTATGGAAAACATAGCCCTAGCAGTGGAATTGTGAAAAATGGATTTGTTTAGAGTGCTGACAAAAGTTTGACTGCTAGAAATTGCAGTAAGAAAGGGGGGGAGGGCCAGCTCTTCCTATGAATACTTTCTCAAGGATCCACTACTGCTGCAAATGGCCCTATAGTAACTGCCACTCCAGTGCGGGCATGTTAGAACAACCACCTCCAGTGCTGCTCCCACCAAAGGCCATGAGCACCCATTTCTGCTACCACTGACCCAGCACCATCATACCCAGCAGCCAGCCCATGGCAACTGCTGCTGCTACTACAACTACAATCATAAGTAACCATCTCCATGGGTATACCACCACCACCATAAAAGACACAATCACTACTTCGACGTAGTCAGCACTGCTACAATCACATTGGTAACAAACATCATCACCATTGTCAATCATCCTGCTTGCCCACCATTGCCACCCCCAGCATATTAGAAAGCTTGCAACCAGTAAGTGTTCTGTAGTTTTTCTTTTCCATATATTAGTTAAGAATATAAGTTGTTTCTATCTGTATGTAATTCTTTCCATTTTTCCACAGAATATCATTATAAAACTTGCTTTTTTCAATGCCAATGAGAAGGGAAAAGAAAGAAAGAAAAAAAAAGGGGGGGGGGGGAATTTTTGCTCCAGGTCATAAAAGGAAGGCACAAATTGTTAACAGTGAGAGGTTTTATGAGTTGGGGAAACTCTCTCTGGACCTTTCTCAGTTCATCACAGGTTAAGGGCATATTTATTCTCTGAATCTCTGATGATTTCATGAATGCCAGGACTGCCCCACACAACTTGGCATAAGCATTGTTGATGGATGTTGTCTTATTCCCTCACTTCTTCAATATTAGTTTAAGTCATTTACTAATATTTTTCTCAACCAACCACGGTAATTGTTACGCTCTCTCTTCCTTCAATTCATGCTGAAATCCCTCTCCTTCCATATTAGTTAAATTCATCTACCAATATTATTCTCAACCAACAACCAGAAGATTTATGCTCTCACTTCCTGCAATTCATGCTAAAATCTTCTCCGCGGTGAGTTAAAATGCTAATGCAAAGAAAAAGTCCTCACATAACAACAACAAGCCGTGATAAATTGTTCCATAAATCTTTCTTAGAAATTCCAAATAAAATCTAAAACCTTAAAAATGTCATATATGTTAATACAGCATTTCAGCTTCTCTCATACGATTTACTTTGTCCTACCAATCAAGCTAATCCCAAGTTCGTTTGTTTAGAAGGCTTTTGTTTATATATTGATATTTAATAACACCACTCTGACCAATAATTTGAAAAAAAATCTCTCTCCATATTCAGATGCCAAGCCACAGCAGATCTTGATCCAAAACCAATCTGTTACCTTCCCATTGGTGCATGCAGGAACCACTAAAATGAAGCAACTTGACCCTTATTGTGGTAGTATTCTGAAAAGGGGAATTTATTTATTTATTTTTTTTAATTTGATAGGTAAATTTTGTTGCATCAACAGACAATGCAAGTACCAAAACAGTCTCTAAGGGGACATACAAGAGCCTTACAACCTGGGAAGAAAGAAAAAACAAGGGGAAAGGCTGATATTAGTCCACAAAGGAATTGAAAAAACTTTGTCAGCACTAATACAACACAATTAACAGAGCCCAAACATTATAAAACTTCCGAAGACTGATAAGACTATCAGCTACAATGTCCATCGGTTTCATTTTACACACATACCCATGTTTAATCTGTACAGGGATCAAATTTATCTTCCCAACTCCCCCCCCCCCCCCAACACCCGCAAAAGGTCTTAAACCTAAATGATAGCTTTGATATATCAAATTATCAAGACATCTACTTTACCTGTTGTTGACATAAAAAACCTATGGTTGCTCATGGATTAGTTAATACTATTCCTTTAAGGGGTTAGCCCAATGCATAGTGGCTGACAGCCTAAAAGATCAACAGTGGGATAAGATGTTGCATATTCTTAAAAATAAGAACTTGTTAGGGTCTAGTTAGATTTTTAGGCTAGTCATACAGTTAGTTGATATGATATTTCCTTTTTTATATGGAAATGTGATTATACGCTAGTCCACAAGAACATTGGAAGACTTATCCATAAGGAGATATAAGAGAGAATTTAGTAACAGATTTCAAGTCTCACAAGTGTTTTGAGGAATCCTCAAAGAGGACTCTTGCAGTTGATTTTTCTAGTACTAAAGATGATGACCATAGGATCTAGTCATTCACATGTTGCTAAAAGAATCATCCTACATTTTGTGAAGTGTTTAGGAAGCTTAATTGAGGATTTAACCCCCCAAAAGAGTGCATCTAAGGGAAAGCTCCCTAATACAAGACTCTAACCTATAGAATGATGTGCATATATCAATATCATGTATTCAACTTAGACCTCCAATCAGTTTCAAAGCCTGACCACTCTATACCTGAAAACTTAACGGTGGCCTGTCCAAGAAGTAGATCGGGCCTGACTTTGAATTAAATCTAGCTCAGCCTATTTAAGTTTAACAGATGCTAGACCCAGGCACACCGCTATCTAATAGTTATCATCTTTGGTATCGTATGCACCATCTAAAAAATGCTTCTTTCTGTCGATAGCCGAAATTCTAATCCGAAAAAATAGAAAAAGGAAATAAAGTAAAAGACCCAATGAGATGAAAGACAACACAAAATGGCCACAGAAACTGATCATTGCAGCAGGGCTGTAATCTGGAGATCCTTGGCTCCACCCAGAATTTTAGTTTTTTGCTTGGGTCTCTACTTGAACAAGGTGCTAACCTTGGACATTCTTCAGTCCTAGATTGACCAGCAGATATGCTACCTGTGAATGCAGTTTGGAGATGATGGATCACCACTTTATGCACTGTGAATTCTGTTTTAATACAGAGATACTTTGTGGGGAATGTTTGACATAGAACAGATCCTTCCTCCAGAGTTGAAAATGTTTTTTAATAACTTACCCAAGTTATTGGTCATAATGTGGTTTTATGCCAACGGAAGAGGAGAATATGTTTCTAGTTTATTTTCCATTTTTAATGTAGCTTAGAACCTTAGAATTTGGAAGGTGGCTAAGTGACCTAAAGATTGGTAGATTAGTCTGAGAAGATGGGCTTCAAACATGGTTGCCATACTGGGAAACCAGTTCGGTGAATAGTAAGAGAATCGGTAGCACGACATATGTCAAGACAGTTAACAGAGAGTATTAATTATTCAAATCCAAAATTTCCAATCGTAAACCTTCAAGATTCGATTCAACTTAATACAAAATCAATTCAGTAGCAGAAATCAGAAATACACACATCGTTAATTAACGGAGGATTCTGCACACACCACCACCATCACCGAAATAATCCTCGCCTCATTTGTCAACGACATTGAAGCTCGAGAAGGGCTCAAATCGGTTGCTCGATCTATTGAGCTCCATGACTCCATATAATGAGTTACAAAGGTCCAAAAATGGCAAGTATCGTTAGATCTAACCAGTTATAAAAAGATACCATATTGGTCTTAACCGCGTAAACAAACTTCCCATATATAGAATAAAATCATCACAAAGATTCATCATTCATTAACTGAAATAATAAAAGTTCATGAAAGTCTCATAAATGAATAAGGTCCTTACCGGTGCCAACCAATACCGAGAACGGCAGTGACGAAGCGAACAGAAAGGACTTCAAAAAGAAAAGCGGAAAGCAGGAAGAGCATGGAAGCAATGAAAGGGATAGCAGAGCGGATCTCAGAGTTCCAGTGTGGGTACTTGAGGAAACGAGTGAGGGAAGCAAGGATGAGAATCACCCAGAGCGCGGGCTGCAAGCGAGCGTGCCATGATGGGGTCAAGTGTCTCAGGTAGTCCACACCAACATATGTTAAGGCAACCAAGCCAAGACCGCCGTTCTTCACCATCGACGCAGCCCATGCTGGTAGTGGCATTACGTCGGTTTCTTCCCTTCCCGTTCCGTCCCGGAGCTTTCTGAGTTCAGTTGTGAGGTTTGCAGTCGAACTCAGCGATGTTTTCAGACATGGGTTTTACATACAAAAAGGATTGATCGCTCGGCGACCATGAGATAGCTTCTTCTTCTCGAACACAGTAAACAATTGGAGGTAGGAACCAATAAAACGGCGCTTGGTGGATCCATTGGATGATGTGGGTTGACACCTAAGCAACTGTATACCATGGTCAGATCGCACAGAGCTCTTTCTTTCTCTACAGTGGAAGACATAGCAAATCACGAGTTAACCATCATCTTATCTTATCTTAACTCAGGTAGTTTTTGGTTTTACCCACTAACCCTACTTACCTGAAAGAGAACAAGTTGAGTTTGGAAATTATGTGGAGCTTTCAGCTTTGGCCTTTGGGCGTCTCAAGGTTCTTTCTTTCATCGGTTTTTTTTTGTTGGTAGAAGAAAGGCTATTCATTCATGCGCACCCAATGCCAAACAAAAGAAAATAGAAAACATAACAAAAATAGATAACATGATAAATGCGAGGTTTGGATATACGATATCCAGAACCAATGAGTGGAAATTGACCCAGTCTCACATGCCATTGACAGGTTCATCCAGGCTAGGGGTTGGTACACAACCAATTCCCTAGTAAACAAGCTGTAAACACAGCTGGGATTAAGCTCATGCACATACGTGCCAATAAAGGGGTCCCCACAGGAGCCGAGTAGAACTACGGCTGGGGTTTCGGAGCCGATGAAAACATCAGCAAGGTTAAAACTGTCGACACAGCTAACAATAAAGTTGGATACATGGCGAATATCCATGATGGGGCAGGGATCAGGATGGATGGGCATGGACAGAACCATGTGCTCTCCCACCATGGTGACCGACAACCTGTCAGGTCCCCACAATCCCATTTGCCAGCTTGGCCGACAGCGCATCGCGCATATCCAACACCTATTGAGGATGGCGACAGAGATGGAGAGCATGGAAACCGAGAGCAGTACCGGCCTGAGATCATAATCCACCCATCTCCGGGCATCAGTGTCGCTCAATTCAGCAGCGGATGGATCAACAGTGGCGAAACTCCACCCAAGTGGAACGTCACAGGGGTACTCAGAGTATCGATTGAGAGCTTAGGTCCTGCTTCTCTCCCACCTGCATCATCAAAGTATTTCATGCCAATAGAAGGCTCCTCTGCACCCTTTCGAGGGGGTGGAGTAGGAATAATGAACCTGAGAGACTTCAAAACCAACATAGTTACTGCCCAATCGTAGTTCCATTTGGATGCACTCAGATCTGAGATCCTCATCTCCAAAACCAACGTCGCCAGAGAGCTAGATAGACGCCGAAGAAATAGCACAAAGGATCCCTTGGAGACCATGGCCACACTCAAGGCCAGATCCCTTTTGGCATCCAAAAGCCAAACCAGATCTAAGGAGCTCCATCATTGCACAGTGAAGGTCAGAATCTTTGCCCTCGCATAGATCCAGCAAGCACACCTCTTCTCCATGAGCGAAGATGAAACAGAGATCGATAAAGTTGGGGCATCTGTTGAAACACGAGGGGGAGTAGAGCTTGGAGGAGAAGAGCGGCTCAATTAAAGCGTCGGGAGATAAGCCATCGGTGTTTCTTTCGGCATCACAGTCCCTGACGCCGACGTCAAACGATGTCTCAGAAGGTGCGGGTGGAGCCGATGCTCTTGAGTCTGCATCGTCCATCCCTAACCTCATCTGCACCAGAAGTGAGTACACCAAGGTACCAAACGCATCTAACTCGCTCAGTATCCAGCTGACATTAACGATGAACACGCTGAGTATCGGAGCGAAACACCTACTTAAATCGGAGAAAAGGAGGGCCAAGTGATGGTAGCAGACCGTAGAGAAGATGATCTTAGACGGCAAAGATCGCCATCCACCATCGGCATCGTCGTCGTCGTTGGTGGTTCCGATGGTCATGGTGGAGGAGCTGAAGAGAAAAGGAAGAAATGAAAAACACGCACTAAGGTGGACTGAATAACACGCAAGTAGGTGGACAGGTAACACGCACGGCAGCAACAGACAAGGTACTTACAGTGGCGGAAGAAAGGAAGGAGGAGAAAAAACCCTAAAACCCTTTGTAAGTAGCATTTCCTACATATGGACTGGTCAGTCTCATGGTCGGTCATGGGCTGGTTTTTCCTTTTCTTTCATCGGTTGAGTGTTAATCACGCTCGGAGTTTCCATTAGGGGTCGTTTATTTGATGGGAACTTAGGTCGGGGTGGGGAAATATTAATGTGGCACTTCAAAATATCCATCCAATCTTGTTTGGTTAACTTGGTGCCAGGGTGGTGAATTTACAAAAACCAATTTGGATCCTCTGCTGCCACCTGCCCATACAATTGGCGTGCAGCCTCACACAAGCAGGGTTTGGATCCCACCCCGTGCAGTGGATAGGGAGGCCATTTTGCCCTTGCCTGTGTGAGGCTGCACGTCGACCGCACGGGCAGGCAGCAGCAGATGATCCAAATCTTACAAAAACTCAGGAAAAACATTAAATGCTTTGTCTGCTACCATGGCGCATTAAATGTTTTGTCTGCTGACATGGCATTTGATGAGACATTGATCATTATATATTAGTGTTTATGGAAAAAGTAAAAATCACATCTCTGTTCCCCAACCCACTACATTCCCACCCCATCCTCCCTGTCAAACAAACGCTCCATTTTACAGATTTTCTTCATGGTATAATAATACTGGTACTTTTTTTGGGTAACACACATAATAATCCTGGTACTGAGGGATACAGTTAGATGAGATGATAACTTTGGCCTACAGGGTATTTATTGACCGAGAGAATTGGTAGAGGAAGATGTGCTACTACTATTAGGGTTGCCAGTTGCTACATCCTATAGGTGTCAACAACACCAAGGAACGACAGATGGGTAAAGCACTCAAGCTCAAACACCTCCCAATTGGTTCTAACTTTTTCTGTACAATTGAACTGCCACATCAGCACTTTTTCATCCCAATTCTCCTATCTCATCAAAGTCTTCATCAAATAAATGGGACCTAATTAAAATTCCACAATGCCAATGTGGGAGAATTTACACACCAACACCAATAGTAGTTTGGAGAACAGAATTATCCATATGATCAGAACATAAGAGGAAAATAATAAAGAATCCCATGTAAGAGGGAAATAGTACCCTAGCATGGTGGAAAACTTTTTCCTTTAAAAGCAATTCAAGGGGAAAATCTTATTATAATGAAAAGGGTAAAGGTCTTGTACACGGTCGTGTAAACCGTGTACCAAACTTTTCCCCCCTTTACTTTATTTTATTTATGAAAACCCCCCTCCTCTTTCCTCTCCGTTTCTTTTTACCATTCTTCTCCGTCCCCGGCTCCCATCCCCCTCCTCCTCCGGCTCCAGCTCCCTCTTCCCTTCCCTCCCTCCCTCTTCCCTTCTCTTTCTTCTCTCCGTCTCCACCACCGCCACCACCATCCTTCTTCTCTCCACCTTCTTTGTCCTTCTTCTCTTCCTTTTTCTCTTCTTCTTTCTTCTCCGGAACAATCTCTACACCCCTCTTAAGTTTGTCCTTAAGGAAAGGTATGAGCGCTTTGACGTCCATTGTTCCCTTCACAGTCACCAAATCCTTCGCTGCATCAATGTTCATGCTTTCAATGCCTGTGGACAAAAATGTGTAAATCAGTTTCATGAAATGTAAGAAACGAAAAATCCAAAAGCTAGCTCGTCGAGAGGAGATTAACTATTTTTAATTAATTTAATCGTAATTAATTAGTTCTAAAAAAGCCAAAAAAATGTCATTGAGAAACAAGCTCACTCACGTTTAATTTTCAAAATGATTCGACGAATTTTCTGGATGCAACCCTCGCAGTGTAATCTGATCTTTAGAATCACCGACGTTGCCGGAGCCTATTAACATTAATTAACCAAGGAAACGTGATAATTTTTTATTATTAATTAACATGAGATCGACTCTTGAATGTTTAGTTTTAAAAATTAATATACTAATTTGTGGTACCTGTTTGATTTTCTTATCATCTGGTTTCTTCGCCGATTTTTCTTCCGTCTTTTTGTCTCCATCACCACCGCCACCACCACCATCTTTGCCGCCGTCTTTGGGCAAGGAGGAGATGAGTTCAACCTTCTCCTTCGTCTTCTGCTCTATCCTTTCTCGGATGTTGGATACCGTGCGTGTACCTAATTAATTTGCCCCATTGGACTCGGAAATTTACTTGAAAAAACAGAGAACTTAAAATGTATCAAATTAATGATGAAGAAGTCGAAATTTGAAGTCAATAAATCAGTGAAAGCATTCAATAGTCCATATTTCAAGTTCCGTATCAAATACGAAGAACTAAAAAGAACTATTACCAGATTCAGATTACTGATAATAATAAAAAAAAACTTTGCAGGGGAAAAGAGGGAGCAGGAGGGTAGGAGGTGATGGGGCGGGAGGTTAGGAGTCGGAGGAGGAGGGGGATGGGTGCCGGTGACGGAGAAGAATGGTAGAAGGAAACGGAGAGGAAAGAGGAGGTGGGGAGTTTTCATAAAAAAAAAAGTAAAGCAGGAGGGAAAAGTTTCGTACACGGTTTACACGACCGTGTACAAAACCTTTCCCTAATGAAAATGATGAATAAAGAAATTGTAATCTTTCATTTTTGGGTTTAACCCTTTTAATATAACATACTTTTTTATTTAAATGAGATATACTATCTTCTCATTTCACATAGATACTGCCTTAAATATTTTCAATTTTTTAGAAACCCTCATTTACACATGCATTAAGTACTATATTAAAATAGCTTTTAATAATAAGACAAGCGGCAACTGAATGAAGGGTACAACTTCTTAATTACCTCACCACATTGGTGACAAGAAGCTGCACCCATCAAATTAGATACTTTATTAAGGATTTAGTTCTTCTTCTCCATGAATAGTGATTTCACATTATGAATGTCATTATTAACTTTCAAGACTTATTGGTGAAGGTCCAGCATATCTTTCTCAATCATAGAGTACTATCATGTGGATGAAGAGATTCTATCTTCACCAATCACTATAGGTTAAGAGAAAATGAGAAACTTGGTCTTTTTATTAAGGACTAAGTTTCCCTCCACCCATAGAGGACAGTTCACCCACCATCTTAGGATTTTAGAATGATCCAAAATACCCTCCCGATACGCTTTTCCGCCCTCTCCCGCCCCCTACGATGAATGGGATCACCATGGGTGGAGGGAAACTTGATCCTTTTATTAATATAAGAAGTTGAGTTTTTTATTAATTTTGTAATTATGTAAGTGAGTGTTAGATTATAATACATTTTTTACTCAATATTGATAAATGGTAAAATTAAGAGGATAAACCACATGTGTTCCTGAAAATTGGAAAAGCCACACCAACCATTGGATGGAAAGAGAAAACCCACCCTTTGGAATGACCATGTCAAATTCCGAGCCTCACGCCAATCATTTCACCTACCACCTATTTGATTCTTTTTTCTTATATTTCAATGACCAGAGAACTACAGTTTTTTGTTTTGTTTTGTGATATTGATAAACACATAAATCATACGTCAGATCCAAAAGATTAATTGGCTTTTAAAACTGTGGAATGATGGATATATAAAACACACACCTAAAACACACACCCGATGTGGAACTAAAACCACACAACAGATTTTTTCCATAATGATTGCTATTAATTATTCATTGCTTGGATGGGGATTATGAGTACATCTATGTAAATGGATGGATTGATTTAAGCTTAATCCAACGATTCAAATTTTATAAATTCATGCTTCTTTAAATCATTTTTGTAGCATCAGCCAAAAAAATCCAAAACGTTTTGTTTCGGTGGCCAAAACTTGTATTTTATAAAAACATGAAACAATTGATTAAATGAAAATTTCCTCTTTTTTTACTTTCCCTAAGTTATTCTGTCCATAACTCCATATTGGTTACTTTCGGTTGGTGTGGTAATTTGAACCAAAGCTCGTACCAAAAGTGGATTTGAAATCTTGCATTAAAGCAATTCAAAAGTAATTTTAATGATTGATTATGGATAATATTTGTGCCAGATACTATCTTTCTTTAATCTAAAATTACTTTGTTAAATTTTGAACTTTAGGACATAATTTTTATCAAAAAAAATAAAAAAGAAAAAAGGTTTAGGACATAATTTGAAAAGTCCATAATAAGTTATATTTAGCTTATAAATATCAACTTTTTTTTTAAGTAGATTTAACCAAAAAAAATTCTTGAACTATTTCACCTATAATTAGGGTTTATTGTTGCTAGTGTGATATCAAAATTCAAAACACACTCAGCGTTTCAAACGCAGAATCGAGGATTGGAATTGGACGGAGTCGTTACCACCCTAGCATTGACGACCCAGATGCGTCACAGCCAATTCCGATCCAAATTTCCGATACTCTAAACCGTGAGCACCCCGAGAGCTCATTCTGTTCTCATTTATCAGTACCCACGCATGCTCACATACAAAAGGCTCCATACTCTCTAGTAAAGCTATAGTTTAATCAGGGTAAACATCCATTCTACTATACTAGAAAGACTGGCCTGAAGAACTATACTGTTATTATAGGATCAAAATGAGATAGGCACAACGGAACACATGGCCCCCTATAAGCAGAGTACAAGGAGACTTATATATACAATGCAGACTGCATACAGATACACCGGGTGGAGTTCACCGTTTGGACCCCAAAATGTAAACTGTTAAGCAACTGATCCTAACATTCCAATTTGAAGATTTCTAACCATTTTTACGAGAACAAAAATGGTCCAAAGAACAGGGTTATCCAATCAGGCTTACATTTCGAAAAGAATCGCCACAAACTCATTGAACAGCACATCTTCAACCCTCCATGTCTGTCTTTCATACATAAAAGATAAGACAGGGAACAGATCCAAGTGGAACTAGCCACATGGTTGGTCTTAACATCCTCTGGCTGAGTATCTTTTAACTGTGATTTTACCTATGATCTCAAGAAGACAGGCGAAAAAGGTTTCATGCAACCATAACACCCATGGCATCACTCTAGTGATCGGTGATTATTTGCATCTAGGATAAAGTATCTTTAGATATGAATGCTTAAATTTATTTTTATTAGTTGTGACCTACAGGAAACAGAAAAAGGATGCTATTACGAACAGGGAAGACAGCAAACTTTCTCAATTTGTTCAAATAGCCACTGTAGTAGGTATGGTTGATCGTTCTCTTCCAACAATGACGTAGGCATTGGTAGCTCTTCAGGTAAATGACAGTGAAACACATCAACTGCTGCTGCTACACCATCTTCATTCTCTATCTTTTTTGCTAATTCCACTGCTTGTGCCTTTACCTGTAAGGTTCAAATATCATTGTGAACCAAGACCTCACTGTGTCCATGTCATAGCATATGCCAATACAAAAAAAAAGAAGATGTACAATCCATTTCTTGAAATAAAGGCAGTGTACCACAGCATTCCCATATGTAATGTGAACAACTGAACATACTGAGTTTGGGGATCCAATGTTCACACCAGGAAAAGGAGGGTGTTGTTCTACAATATCATATATGCCAAATTTGTTCAGTAAGACCTTTAACAAAAACATTATATGATTATCCTATATTTTCATCCTGGTTAGTGTTTTCCCTACTAAAACCGCAATACATGCCAAGACTCGAGGAATTACATTAAACTGAAAGTTACTTTTAAATCTGCTTGATCCTGTTGAAGAAACTGAGTCAACCTCATATATAAGATGATTGGAAATCCAGCAACATAGTCGATAGAAAGAAAGCTATACACAGTATACCAAACAAATAAATGTGGACCACAGGTGTTGGCTCAATTTCCACTTGAACCCTATCAGAAACTTCTTTTCACCATAAAAGAGAACAATAATATAATAAAATAAGTCAAACTCCACTTTTTGACTTGCAAAACTACAAAGGTTAAAAGGGCATCTTGCCATGAAGACATTTCCAAGTGACTTAAAAGCCAAGCCTAAGGTAAACTTGTTAAGGATGGAAAACCACACAAGGGAAATTCTTGACATGGGCTTGAATGCGACCAACTTACAAACAGTTTTCCTTTGTTAAGAGTTCCCATTCTTTTTGTTTGTCTTGCTTCTTTCCTACACAAAATTATGTATTGCTTCCGCTGTTATATCAAACTTCAAATCAATACTGAGTGCTAAACGTGGGATGTGTTAGATGTTTACCATGATAAGGGGAGTCCCTCTATCGTGGGTTGTAGTTGTAATCCTGTGGTAGTGTTGCTTTATCTCTTTATTTGTTTCCTTACTAGTCTAAGATACTTTGTATCTAGTTAGATTACTTGTTATGTACTTTCCTAGTCTGATTAGAAAAGTCTTATTCTTCTAGTCTATTGCAAGGACTTAGTAGTCCTTGCTCAATTGTAATCTGAAACTTATATATATGTAACAGTAGAGGGGGAAGCTCTCCATCAGCTGTTAATCTCTCTAGCAGCCTTCTCTCTCTTTTCTTTACAGGTTTTATATTCTGATATTGTCGCACTGAGAAACACCTAATTCTATCTGTCAATACCAAAAGATTGCAATATGCAAAAAGAGAAGGGGGGGGGGGGGGGGCAATGAAAACCTCCAAGTTCACACTTGCAATTTATCAAATTATATAATCCGGTCACTCATAAAATATCAGACAGACAACCAAAGACTGGTTTAAGGGATTCGACAAGTGATCCATCTTGAAACAGCTTAACTAATAGCATGAGATAGCATACATATACAGATCAAATTACCTCTGGCTGAAGCATAAATGTTATTGCATTTGATAGAGATTCAACAGTGAGCTCAGATATAGGTATTGGTGCTGGTGCTAACCCTATTTGATGCACTCTATCACCCCAAAAGAATTGATCCCCAAAGAATGGTATAATTGTTGTCGGACACTGGTACAGTAAGGTTACAAATTAGGCATTAGATAAATCCACTATACATAGTCATAAACCAAGGTTTAAGAAACTGGACAAAGCATGAATTATATTAATCTACTGGTGTACTTTCAGAAGTGAAAGAAACCAAAGCTTTAAACCGATGGACTTTAAAGAGGAAATATTACCCCGGCCCTTAGTCCTGCGGCTGTTGTACCAGCGCCACCATGATGAACCTGTATTTCAGCAACAAAACAATCACACATTAGAGATTTTGTTTGAGAAATTGAAAGTGAGAAATCATCATTGAAAAATTGATGCAGATGCAAAACTGCAATGAAGAAAGAAAACCAACAAGTATGTGTGATTTGTGATGCACCACGAAACCAGAATCAAGACCTGGGATCTGCCATCACAATCCCATCACTAGGGGATGTAAGTTCATCAATTGGAAACTCACCCAAATAGGAATTGGTGTCAATAAACAGGCTACTTAATCACTTTTCAACAAACCCAAGATCTTGTGATCTCTCCATGATTTGAGTAAAGCTTATGTACAAGCAGGTTACAGTTCTGTGACAGGAATTCTTACTTGTGGGATTATTTAATAAATGCTTTACTAAGCTTAAGAATTGTTTTGGTACAAACTACTTTTAAAATGCTTCATTTTGAAGATCCATATAGACATTCAAATGGTTCAAAGAAAGTCTTATGGAGTCCCTTATAGTGAACACTTTGGAGACTTCCACACATTGGTAGGATGTTATATAGCAATGTTTGTAGATCATTTTGGACCTGATGGTCTGACTCTTCATACCTTAACCCAAAAGGGAGGTTGGTCCATCCCTAACTTCTAACTCCCAACTCCATACTATGTCAAGGCCAAGAACCATTGACCAGCCAACAGGCCGTTGAGTTCTGACATTGGACTGTTCTAGTTCTAACTGCAAGAACCAGATTGTCATAACATCTGACTGTGGACCTAAACAATGAGCTAAAGTAATCAGCAAAGACTTCAACTCAAATGTACCTTAATATCAGAAGCAATGGCCCACTAGTACAAAAGCTCATTTACTTTAATTTCACCCAACTTATGATATTTTTTTTTTACATTTCTGTTTCTTGCTTCTATATTGGGACCATCAAACTGGTCAAGAGTCCTAAAGGTCCTTATATTCAGGATAGGTCAATAGATTTGCAATGGGGGGGGGGGGGGGGGTATTACAATTTCTGCTTCTTTTAGCTTCAGAGTTCCATAGAAAATTTCTGAATTGCTAAGATTAGCAGCTTGAGGGAAGTTCTTCTTTCATTTTCTTTACAAAGGCCTATGTTTCAATTTATTGAATTAATTTTTTGAACCATCTTCAAGGTTGAGACTTCTACAGCACTACAAAAGCAGAATCACAGACCAGACAAGATTTTGTTAAACTACCACACTTTCGATATTCCTCTTCATCTCCAATCCAGGTTATAAAATATAATGCACAAGAAATACGCGTAACTCACCACAGCAGAGCATTGAGGAAACAACCAGTCGTGAGGGCAATCATCAATAAGGAATACATTTTCAGGGGCTTCTTCAACTGCAAATCACAGGGTGCATTAGAAAAAAAAAACTCATCCCAGGAAGGTCAGCATTTTAGACTTCTAGGTAATCAAGTATAAAAGATAAAGGTTAGTCTAGTTGTGACCAAGCATGGTTTCATTTAAACCATCACCAAATCACCAGATGGCCAATACGGATGAATAAGAGCTTGAGACAAGCATGGAAAATGAATAATATAATAACAGAATCTAACAGCACTATTGTAATTTTTGGTCAATTTGGGGATGAAAGTTTACAAGGGAGATGGATGTAGTGTTGTCCACTATCACGTGGACCTACCCATGCAGCCACGTTGCAAAGAGTTGTGATCTGGTGATAGCTGAACGTAACCAAGCTTTGGTTGCATTTACATTTCCCCAATACGTATATAGAACATGGTTCCAACTGGCAGTTGGATCATCAGCTGCCATGCCCAGGGTTAGTACCAACTCACCCCAATCATCTTTTCTCAAGATTCTATTAGTTTCCAGGAAAAATGCACACACAGGAAAATTTCAATTGAAATCTTTGAGCTGACTTGCTGAGCAGACTGTCACGTTGGATGATAGCTTGGTCAGACTATTCAAACAAGATGGTCTAAATGCTGGCTCATGGATGATAGTTAAGATGAGTAACGCCTAAAACGATCTAAGTAAATTGATCTACTGCACGAGACTCAAACACAATACCTGTTTATCAGTGTATTACCCCTTTTGGCCATTGATGTAGAAGAGACTTTTTACCCCTTTTGGGGGCGCATGTAGAAGAACCTTTACCATTAAGCCATTTTATGAAAAAAAGGGTATTCATATACAATGATATGATTTCCAAATAATATTTCACTTAACCTTCAGACCACTGTTTGGAACAACAGTGGGATCAAAACCACTGACAGTTGGTTCACAATCACAAACCCTAGAGTCTAGTTTTGGAGTCGAGGTGAGGGAAGGAACTTATGTAGCACAAAGATATCTAGGTATAATTGATGTTCATGCACAGAAATATTATAGGAGAGAATATTCAATTGATAATATTCAACAACAGCCACAAACTCAGCTTTATCCCAACTTAATGGGGTCGGCTACATGGATTCAAACAAAACAAAGTAGGGAAAATAGAGTGCTAACCAACAAAGGGAAAGAAAAGATGGGGACAGAGATGAGAAATGAAAAAAAAAAAAAAAAGAAAAGGAAAATGAAAGATAGTAAGAGGAAAGAGGCACAGTCCAGCACGTCGGGAGAATCTCAGCTAAATGGGGTCTGAGACATGGATCCTTTCCCTCCAATAGGCTCTGTCCGAGGTCAGACTTGGTACAAGACCTAGACTATGCATGTCCTTCCTCAACACTTCTTCTATGGTCATTTTAGGTCTGCCCCTAGCTCTTTTAGCTCCTTCAATCGGAATCACATCACTCCTCCTTACTAGGGCGTCCCTAGGCCTCTGTTGAATATGACCATACCACCTTAAACGACTCTCTCAGAGCTTGTCATTGATCGGGGAAACTCCCAGGTCCGCTCTTATATGTTCATTCCGTACTTTATCCTTCCTTGTTTTTCCACACATCCATCTTAACATCCTCATCTCTGCTCACAAAGCTTATCAATATGACACTTCTTAACTACCCAACATTCTGCCCCATACATGATAGCCAGTCAAACAACAGTCCCATAGAACTCTCCTTTAAGCTTTAAAGGAATATGTCGGTCACACAGCACTCCAGACGCACCTCTCCACTTCATCCATCCCACTTTAATTCTCTGTGAAACATCATCCTCTATGTCACCTTCTTTATTTATGATTGACCCCAGATATCTAAAATAATCATTTTGCGGTATCTCTCTTTCCTCAATTCGCACCACATCAGTATTCATCATAGTGTGACTAAAATTACACATCATATACTCCATCTTCGTTCTACTAATCTTAAAGCCTCTTGTTTCCAAGGTTGACCTCCAAAGCTCTTAGAGTTAATCCCTTCTTTTGTCTCATCCATCAAAACGATATCATCGGCGAAGAGCATACACCATGGGATCTTGTCTTGAATGCTCTTGGTTATATCGTCTATGATAAGTGCAAAAAGATAAGGACTTAAGGCTGAACCCGGATGTAATTCAATCGTAATTGGGAATTCCTTGCCCTGACCTCCCACAACACTAGTTACCACACCCTCATACATATCTTTAATGACATCTACATATTTACTTGACACCCCTCTTTTCACTACATGTTGGATTAGATCTCTAGGGACTCAGTCATAGGATTTTTCAAGGTCGATAAAGACCATATGGAGATCCTTCTTGCTATCTCTATATCTTTCCATGAGCCTCCTCAATATTGAGATCCTTCTTGCTATCTCTATTATCTATTCAATTGATAATATTGTGGGATAAATAAAAGAGACATATGAGATGAAAACGACTGATGGTTCTGTTCAGATTGTATGGAAAGAGAAATGGTAAGCTCTAATGAAAATCATAAGTAGAGCAAATAATATGGGAGAATGTCCCCGAGTTTGGCAGGCCCTCTCGAACTGCCTCCCAACGCAGTCTTTTTTGATCCATCGTTAGATTGCCATCTCCCCAGTTTGTTGTCTCTGCTCGAATGTCCCTGAGGATGTGGAGCACCTTTTCTCTGCCTGCTCCTTCTCTTCCTCCATCTGGCAAGGTCTTCTGTCCAAATATTGGCCTCGAAGTCTGAGGATCCTCCCTAATGTAAGACTAGAACTAGAATAGGTCTAATCCCAGGCATAATCAAATAAAAAAATCTCTAAAGAACAAGAAAGAGAGCAATGGGATTCCAAAGAGAACAATGGGATCTCAAAATTGGTTAGAGAAGAATGATGAGATCTCAAAACATAACCAAAAGAAAGAATCCCACAAAATTAATAACATGTTGAAGCAGCAATGATCTTGCTGTAATAATCATAAAAAAATCGATGTAACAATATGTTGAAAAGAAATCCCAGCAGCTTGTAGCACTCTCGAACTTAATTTGATTGAACTGGGGTTGGCTCTCTCAGCCTGGGCATCTCACCCTTCCTATCTCAGGATTTTCACAAGGGCTCAAGCCAATATTTCATTAATCAAATTCGTGTACAATGTTGGACCCTCCCTTACAAACTTATATAGAAGACTCAAAAATAGACTTAGCCACTAAAAAGGAAAAGCCTAAGCCAATCCTTAACTAATAAGGTATCCTAAATTGACCAGGAAAGTGAAATAATAAAGAAAACAAACTCAAAATAGGATTCTAACTAAACTATTGAAGTAAATCTCGTTTTCCTATTTTCTACCCATATTTTAGGCTCATTAAAGTGGTCAATTACAAAATAAACCCATGGGATCAAAGTCCCAATACATAAATAACCCAACCCACAGCTTATTTTCAATAAAACAAGTCCTCTAAGGGACTTATCTACATCACTCCTCTTTCAGAGAGAGTGGATTATTGGTGGATATGACTTTTGGTGGTTCGTCCGTCTGTGATGTTGTGGTAAACTTGCTTTTGGTGCTGCCATCAATCACATTTGAATGGAATATAATCTCAGAAAATGGTCCTCTAGGCCCCTCCATCAGATTTGGGACTCCATTGCTTTTGATATTAGAAGCAAGCTTTCTTTTTCTTCTAGATGTGTGGACTCCCCAAGGAACAGGCATATTGTTGTTTCCTGGGGTCTTCCCCCCTCTCTTCAGTAGCCCTCTTCTTAGGGTTTTGCTGTGCTTGTTGTGTTAGTTCTGTAAATTTTTCTTCTCCCCCTTCTGGGATATATATATATCTCGCAGCAGCTACATGGACCCCTTCCTTTCTGTTGTTGCCAGCGCTTTCCCGGGTCGAATTGGAATTCTTTATTAGAAAGGGCAGGTAAAGCCCGAAGGCTTCCTTCTATCCTCCCCCCAGGCGTTTCCAAACTGATCGTGTCCCAGGATGGAATACAACCGAAGAAGGAAGATAGTCAGTATCAGGGAGACATGATTAAATAATGATAATTTAGGTGTAGAAGTGTAATTCAGTCATTATGCCTTGATAAAAGCCAAAAGTTTTCCTAGTCCAGAAAGACTCATCTCTAGATTGACACCATGTTTTGCTACGTGGAATGGTGATCAAGGAAAAAAAAACTCGGGTTTCGACCTAGCCAAAACCGAATTTTGGTTGGTCGAAACCAGGGATTTTTTCCCATGGATGGGGAAACCAAGGTTTCGACCCCAAAACAAGGTTTTTTAGGTCTGATTTTTTACAGGTTGCCTATTTTTGACATTTTAAACACAATCCATGAATTACTTTCACCAAAAAATCACTGGAAATGGTACTTGTGGTTATTGACCCAAGTTTACTATCGTACACTTTGATACAACACAGACACTAAAGTATCGGGATCAGTCACTCTCAAAACCAATACGTAATGTCTGATACATACTATATGATACCGATACCTAAAACCATGCCTACCAATTCAAACTTCTAGGATGAAAACTTTACATTTACTATCGTGATCTATAAAAACTTTACATTTTTTTTTGGTAGATGGAAAATTTATTCAGAAATTAAACACAAGGCTTCACTTATACATAGATTGTGAAGCCAAGAAGTGGATGAATGCCAATCTGTCATCTCAGTAAGAGACAGGGCCTCCCTTGCCATGTTATGGGCTTATACAATTAGCTTCCTTGGGAACATACCCATACTCACAGTAAAAAAATTTACTAGCCAAAAACAAGATGCCCTGGATGATCGGTTCCACTTCAAAAGGCATGCTTGAAGATGGCTCGGTCAATACCGATCCGATCCAGCCAAAATTGGCCGACATGATCTGAGATTGCGAACCTTGCTCTCCACTGCCATGACAGAAAGTTAAACCTAATTAAAAATTGCAATTCTTACCTTTTTTTTTTATAATAATTTTTTATTAACCAAAAAACAACGTTCCCGAAGAGTCAACAAACAGAGGAAGAGAAATACAGGGAGGAGATACATTCCAGCGCTTTTGTCGTTTGAGGAGAGCTTTTGTTGTTGGTTTGAATGGGAAAAAGAAGATAGAAAAGTGAAATAAGGTTTTGCCAAGGAAAAAGCAATTCAAAAGGCCATGGTTTTGACCGGTTCGACCAGGTTTTGGTAGAAAAACCGTCGGTTTTGGTCGAAACCTGACCGAAACGGTCGAAACCATGTCAAGTTTTGGGATTTTTTAAAGTTACAGTGTAACTCGTCTCGGAACCTGTTGAAACCGAGGCAACTCGACGGTTTCGACAGGTTTCGGTCGAGTTTTCGATCCATGATGGTGATATGCCCTCTTGACTGTATGGATAAAAATGTTTGCCACATATCAAATATCAGACAGATTCAACCATATACTCTCCCATGTATTGGCATATTCAGCTGTCCATTTCATTTTAGAAAAGTTTTATTTTTCACTGAATTTTCAAAACCTTATTTTTCCACATGACCAATTCTGTTTTGGCTGAAAGTTGACATGTGAGAAGGAGACCTTTGGGTCCACCTGATGCAGATTCATCACCGAAATGGGCTTATTTCTTTAGAAATAAGTCTAGGGTTGGGATATAGATATGTTGGGCCTTTGATCCCAAGGGTTTTCTATGTAATAGGCCACTTTACTGAGCCTAAACTAGGGGTATATAAGTTGCATACGGGATTAGCCCAATCGTTTATTTTTATGTTTTTTTAATTGAACCGGTTCAAATTGGTTCAATTTAAGTGATCGTGTGACTTGGTTAAGTGGTCATGCGATGTAAGTTGGCCTGGATTAGGACTCTATAAGTCCAGCCATGTTTTGAGTCTATTTCTTTTAGTATTTTAGTCCAGCCCCTATTTGTTTGCACTCATCATGGATGATTTAACTAGACATATTCAAGATGAAGTCCCTTGGTGTATGCTACTTGCTGATGATATTGTTTTGATAGATGAGACAGTGAAAGGGATTAATGCAAAGCTAGAACTATGGAGCTCAAACTTGGAATCAAGAGGTTTTAAGTTAAGCAGAACAAAGACAGAATATATGATGTGTAACTCCAGGCAAACCAGGATAGATGATGAAGTGGTGAAACTTGAGGAGAGAGAGCTACCACAAAGTGAATGCTTTAAATACCTAGGGTCAACCTTTAACAAAGAAGGTGATATAGAAGATGATGTTTCCCACAGAATTAAAGTAGGATGGTTGAAATGGAGAGGAGCATCAGGAGTTTTATTTGACAAACGTATGCCTATTAAGCTTAAGGGGAAATTCGACAGGACAGTAATAAGACCAACGATGATTTATGGGGCGGAATGTTGGGCAGTTAAGAAGAGTCATATAGATAAGATGAGTGTAGCGGAGATGAGGATGCTGAGGAGGATGTGCGGTAAGACCAGGAGAGATAGAATAAGGAATGTTCGTATTAGAACCGAATTGGGAGTTGCACCAATCCAGGACAAACTTCGGGAGAGCCGCTTGAGATGGTTTGGTCATGTACAAAGGAGACCCACGGATGCACCAGTAAGAAAGAGTGACCAGATTCAATTGGAAGGAACTAAAAGAGGTAGGGGCAGACCTAAAATGACTATTGGAGAAGTGGTACGAAAGGATATGCATATGATAAGGCTAGATCCTAGTATGACCGCGGATAGAGTTGTTTGGAGGTCAAGGACCCGTGTAGCCGATCCCGAGTAGGGGGATGTTCCTGGGATGCTGCTTTGACTAATGCTTAAACCCCCTTTTTTTACTTTTTATTATTTTATTATTTTATTTTATTTTATTTTTTTGGCCCTTTTGGATCCATGTAGCCGACCCCATTTAGTTGGGATAAGGTTATGGTTGTTGTTGTTGTTGTTGTTGTCTTTTAGTATTTTAGTTTCCTAGTTAGTTTAAGTTACCTAATAGGTTAAGGATTGGGTTAGGCCTTTCCTTTTTAGAGTAGAAGTCTATTTTTGAGTCTTTTATATAAGGTTGTAAGGGGGCAAAGCCTTGAATACAAATTTTGATTAATGAAAACTCAGCTTTATGTTTGCTGCCTTTGTTGCTGCTGTTGCTCCTTGTGAGTGTGCATCCTTGTGGATCTCAAGGTGGAAAGGGATCGGTGGACTCCGGTTGACTCCTTACGCCGTGACGGCTGGGAGGATCTCTCACTGAAGGTGGTTCCATCCTTCTTTGTTCAAGCTGCTGCCGGTGGATTCCTGCTGTAAGTTTGAATTTTTAAATTCTGTTTTCATTCCTTTTCCTTCCCCCCAATCGATCCCCCTTTATTTTTATTTGATTTTCCCAATAAACCCTAATCTGACATCGTCTCTGTGAAACCCTAGAACCTGTCCAGCCTTCATCCTACATCTGTTTTTCACCAAAATCAGATCACAGCCTCCCCAAACCAATCCCTCCACTCGACCAGACCTGCAGCCCATTCTGATCAGTCTAAACCCTAGTTTTCAGCCTAGATTCTAAACCCTAAAACCCAAACCCTAACCCTAAAAATTCTGGAAATTGAATTTTGTTTCAAAACTTGTTAAAATCTGTTTTAATAGCTTCCCCTAAGCCTGCCTATTAAAATCAGATATACATTACCCCATTCCCCCATACCTAGCCCTAGAATTTAACCTAAAAACCCTAATTCTGCCCAATCAAACCAGCAGCCTTTTTTTAGATCCTATTGCTTGGCCTCTAGTGGGATTTTTCTCCTATCTAGAGCTACATTACCACCTGTCCACAATTTCATATCTATCCAATCTGCCACATGACAGATATTTGTGCCAGTCTAGAAAAACTCTCTTGAACTGCAGAACTAGAAAAATTTCATCCAAAGATAAACTTACATCTTCAGATAGAAGCAAGCACTATATATATATATATCGAGAAAGTGAGAGAGAGGTGGCGAATGCAGGCCCAGATAAAAAATTGGTCCTATTTTAATATATCTATGAGGTATGGGTTTTTAGTTCTTTGGGTTTTATTTGTAATGCTCGGAATTATAAGGCCCAAAAGTGGGAGTCTAAAGTGGTGTATGAAAATAGATATTTAATTAAAAGTGGGGCCCATTAAGTAATGATGTAATGTAGTTGGCTTTAGTTTAGTTATTAAAGAGTCCTATTTTGGTTAGTTGTGTGGGGGACCCAAGTTATCTAGAAGACTTAGGCTTCAACAATTCTAATTAGCTAAGTATTTTAAAGTCCTTGTTAGTTAAGTTAGTCCACTCACCTAAGAGTTTTAGATTTAGGAGACTTTCTTTTATTATAAATATGTAACACCCCAACGATATTGGTTAATGAAATAAATACAGAATTTGGATTTCAATTGTGTAGCCAAAAGGTTTCCTCTCTCTCTCTCTCTCTCACACACACACACACACACATCACAGGCTGCTGATATCAACAAGCCTCTTTCAACCTTGTTTTATCAAAAAAAAAAAAACAGATCATAGCAGGACCTGTGGAGCAGCCAATTTGGTCTTTCATTCCTAATCTGGGATCTCGGTTGGCTGGCTGCATAAGGCCATGGGGAAGGGGTTAGGAGGAGGGATGCATTGGGTATGGATGAACTAGTAATGGAAGCTAAAAGTTTGGTAGCTTGTGCTGAAGAAACACCAGAGAATAATATCAAATAATAGAATGTTGAAGCAAAGGAAAGAAACTTACGAATGCCAAGGTCACCCCAACCCCGTCCAATTATCCCCCTTTGTCTTGTATCTTTCAATGCTTGCAAAATAATATTTGTAGTCTTTTGTGCATCTTCAAGAGGCTAGAAATAAAACAAGGTATTGAATATCTGAGTGTTTAATGGACAAACAGTATCATGCTTATATAAATCATAACATGGACTACAAAGTTCACATTCATAGATACTCATAACAGACTACGATTTTAAAATGCCCATGCTACTACATAAGTACATAGAATTCTTCCAACAGTTATTCACATGTAAATGTGAATTAGCTTCCTCAATCTTATCATTTACATTAATGTGCTTCAATGACAAGATAATCAGTGAAGAACATATATTTGGTGAATGTCATGCACTTATACACATGGATGAAGCTGGACTACCCTCGAACTCAATTTTGTTCTAAACCTATTGAAAATTCCACAGTTTGTAATTTGTAATATCCTGACGATTCGCTGAACAGGGATAATTGAACCTCTGTGGACCCATTAAACAAACCAACTACTGATTTACATATATGCTTTAAGGAGCATTTGAACCAACAACCCAAAGGTAAGTGTCGGGTTAGGTTTGGGGGGGGGGGGGGGGGGAGTTGTAAGCACCAATTCTCCATAACACCATTGAATGAAAACTGCCCATGAGTTAACAGCCAGGTCGATGAGGTGTCCCACCATCTGAAACTCAGAAGTCAGAATAGTTACAGGATGGAAGGGTTTCAGAACATTGGCTAGTGTTGTTAAGGGAATCATCATGTTCCTAAAGCTAAAATTGCATTGGATTGGCATTTTAGTTCTTAACAAAAGTGCAGCCTAAAGTGTAAGCTATAGGACTTAAGCTGGCTGCATATGCACGCTGATTAGCATCAGCTTCATGTGTCATACAGAAGAGGAAAAGAAACGATTCGCATAATCAAGGAAGGTTGCACTATGCTGTGTTTGGCTGCTTACTGGAAAGAGAATTGAGATAAACTTGTTCCCAGCAGGTGTTTGGTTGCCTTATGGAAAAAAAAGTGCTTCTGAGAAACCAAATCCTCATTTTTGAGTCTCAACCATTAGGTGAGAAAACTAGGCAAGGGAAAATCATGGGAGAAGGTGGAGAAGTGGCAGAATAAAATAATAGGAGAATACAACCTGTCATTTTCTTTCTATTTTGTTGAGATAGCCTAACATCGGATTCCATAGAGAAAACATTCTTTTCCTTTTCCTATATTTTTTCCAGTTATGCCTTTTTAAGAAAGCAATCAAAGTCAGATACAACAATTTTACAAATTCTAGATTGATAAAATTGGAAAAAGAAAAAGCTTTTGGCTCATTTTAGTTTCATTAGTCCATATTTACTTAACCACAAGTTGGAGTTCCTTTTCTTTGCAACAGGTAATACTTACTTATTTTTTCTTTTTACTACTAAAAATAAATTATTCAAAAAAACATTTTTTCCTATCTGCATGTGTGACAAACAAGAAAGAATTTGCTATTAAACCAAGATGAATCCCAACTTGAACCCAGGACCAGAAGACCTCCAATTTGGAGATCAAAATTCTAATGACAATTTTGAGAAACAGAACAAAACACACATCATAAAGAACTTCACTAAACCTAAGGACCATTACCATAAAATCATCACTAGTGTTGTCAATAAAAAATGACAGTACCCAGTGCACAAGGTTCCCGCATTTAGCAAGAGTCAATAAAAAATCTTGAAATAAGCGTAGAAGGCAATCACATTTTACCATATCCCTTGATCTAGACTAGAGCTCCAGAATTTCTTACGGAAACAAGATCATTTGATATAATTTCTCTTTTTTATCATGTGAACAATTCAGATGAGTCCATACTCTTCTAGAGGCTACTGCCATGAGAATATGCTACTGTTTAAGCTTGCTCCTCAATGACCACATACTGGATTATATTTTTTCACTATTAGAAGTTCAGATAACGGAGAACCCTCAGTTTTCATATCCTGACACTCCAAATCACATCTTTACAATATTCAACTTAAATGTGAGCTCAGGATGTTCATCAAGGGTACAAACCCCAAATTCTTTAGTTAATAGTTACAGAGCAGAATGTAGTAAGATGGTAGAGACTTGCATCTGTTAATTGCTTTTGAACTGTTGCATTAATTTGTCATGTATGAAAATCATTGTTTTATTTTCCCTATCCTGACTAAAACTTCAATCAGCCCAATCAGATTCATGCTATCATTCTGTTCCAAACCCTTCAGCCTGGATACTACATTTGCCATTGAACTCTGCAATTTCAGACTACCTCTTAAGTATATGGGTGGTATGCTAGTGAAATTATGCCTCCCCCCCAACAACAATTTTTCACATGTAATATTTAAAAAAAAAAATCTAAAAAGTATCCAGGAAGAATGTCTTCGACAATATACATGAAATCAATTAGAAAATCAAAGATGGCAATGTTCAGAACAAGTTAGGAAATAGAAAAATGTTATTTTTTTGTTAAACAATATAAAAAAAAAAAATTAGTCTTTTCAAACAAATAAAACAATACCAGATTTAAACAAACTTGGGATGTACTCAAATCAAATGCAGAAAGGCATAGTTCAAAAACTCGCCGAGATCTCAGAAAACTCGAGAATCTCGACCTGGTCTAGACGAGTTCTCTTACGAGACCCAAATTTGCATGGTTTCGGTAAACTCAACCGAAATTTCGGTGAAATCTCGGATATCTCGACCTGCTTAAGAACAAACTACTCTTGTTTCTTCTCGAACACTATGATGTGGCATTCATCATGCAGATGGAAGACAATGCACGTCAGTTCCATCGGACCATGAGTGGACTTGATCCAACATGTCATAGTTCATATCAGTAGACAGTCACAGACTCACAATATTGTATTGTTGGGACATGGAAGACTATGGTGTCTATGACATATGTATTGTTCACTGTACTTGGGTGTCTATTAAATATGCATTGTTCACTCATCACTATACTTTGTAGATTTTACTTTAAGTCCTTAACTATTTCTTAAATAATTATTCAATATGATGTGTCTTCATCCATTATTGCATAATTTACTTGTTTTCTTTGCCCATTATGTCTCATAGCACTCAAACAATGTGTATAGGCAAATATTACTTAAGGATTTGACGTTTACCGCCAACCAAGGGCGCAAATCCAAAGCACAAAATTGGGTGTGTTTTTTTTTTTTTTTAATTTGAAGAATTAAATATGTTTATTAAGCCTAAAACAAGCTTCTCTTAATGTTTCAGAGCCAACTATGGCCATTTTCCCACCGAAACCCAAAAAAAAAATGCAGTGTCTTGCCGAGATCTCGAGATCTCAAGAATCTCAACCTGGTCAAGACACCTCCTCGAGACGAGTTTTTGACCCTTACAGAAAGGTGAAGCATCTTATTTGCAATGATAAAGTACTAACAGAAACCATGCTTTAAACATTTAATAAAATAGTGGCTGTAAATTCTAGAAAGAGGCCTACCATGCTCCCAAACCCTATATATATAGGTTTTGGTCCATCTTGAAGCCACTGTGTGAGCTCTTTCTGAGGTTGGTATTTCGCCCCAAGGTTTAAGAAACAGAAGCCAACAACATCAACTAACGGACCCCAGTCTGCATGTTAGTTAAGTGCAATCCATCTAATCAGTCCCAACATATTAAACATGATACATAAAACATTTCCAGCAAAAATTACAGCTAAGAAAGGCAACATAAAAAAGAAAAGGATTCACATAGAACCTCAAACTAGTTTCAAATTATGACGAGAAGGCTGGTGGGGGGAGGGGGAGAACAAATGAATCAACCAAGGGAAGAGAGGCAAGGGTAATGAGGAGCTTCCATCTATAAGGAACACAATGAACTTTTTTTAAAAAAAAGCTAGGTTCAAAGTAAGTCAACAGCACTAATGCGTTTTTCAAGGATAAAATAGTATTATAGTGAAAATGAAAATAACATCCAATTCTTTCCAATTAGATTTATGAAGGGATGTAAACGGATAGTTAAAAATCCGAATTTAATTCAAAAGAATATCCGTTTAGGGATATCCGTATCCGGTCAGAGGGTATCTAGATCCGAATTTGGAAAATCCAGAACATAATCTATTCGATTTGAATAGATATCCAAATAATAATAAAAAATTAAGTAGCTAATGATCTTGAGGGTTCTTGAAGATTCGACATGTTTTAGAGAATTAGGAAAAGATCTAAGACAATTGAGAGACATAGATTGAGGGCAAATTGTATCTGAAGGGGGGAGGAAGGTTCGGTTACAGAAATCAGGGATGTAAACAGATAGTCGAACATCTGGATACGATTCTCATCCGTATCCGGTCAGGGGATATATGGATCTGATCACATCCGATCCTTATTCAATCCGTTTATATATCTAATTTTATCCAAGAGGAATGCAGCCTACCCATAACAGTGTCCAAAACCTGTTTTGGTCCCAGCAGGAGAAACTTATTAACTCATCATCTGGTTCCTTATGATCACAAATCTGTATTAAAGAGAATGGCCGACTCCATAGCTCTGGTGGTTGAACCCTTGACCCAAGCACTAGGACCATTGACCATCAGGACACAGCACATTGTTATAGTTAATATATTGTGCACAAATTTGGAATAGGTATTCCCACATGTTAATAACAAGACTTGAACAATCAACCTTCTGCCGTTACACCAAAGGCACAATTTGTTACCGAGTCATAACTTTATAATTATGTGATCACAATTAATAATACACCAAATCATCTGTTAAAGATATACCAGAATACCCACCGTAGGGGTATTCTGGTCTTTTTCTGCTTTATTTTTATGGTTATTATATTTTATGTAATCCTAGATTCCTAGTCATATCTCGGCTAGGACTAGGGCTTTTCTTTTTTATTATTATTTTTCCCTCAGCCTAGTTCTATATTTGGTATTCCTAGTTGTACTAGGAATTCCTAATAGGATTAGGACTGAGGCTGCATTCCTATTTGTACTTTGATTTAGTGTAATTCAATTATTATAAATAAAGGGCCTGGGTGATCTATTTCTATCACTCAAGCATTCTCTCAGTTCTCTCTTCTAATATGGTATCAGAGCAGATGTTTTCGATCTAGCCTGGTTCCTAACCCCCCACCTTCCTTCCATTGTTCTCTTCTCAACCTTTTTTTACCACTCGATCTTCTCCAATTTTTTTCTGTTTTTTTTCCCTCAGTTAGGGCAGATCTAATGAGGTGATCTGTAAGATAGATGCTGCCCTAATCTGATCACCTCAACAATTGATGATTTAACAGGTATTTTGGTTCGATAGCTGCTGCCCGCATCTCTGCAATTTTTTTTTTTGGAGTTCTCCCTATTGAAGATCAGTCTTCCCTTGGCAATTGAAGCTGCTTTTCTTCTTGAGATCCACCTCTGCAGGTTTTTTTTGGATAGCTGCTGTCTCGACGTTTTCTTCCCCAGCATTGCAGGCTCTCACCATATCAAGTTACTTTAGGGTTTGGCTGAAAAACCCTACCAATCTTCGATCCAGTTTCTCCCTGTTCTCTGCGTGGGCTAATTTTTTTGAGGATCTTCATCAACTTTTAATGCTGATTCTGCAGTCTTCTATCACTGCTTTGAAGACCCCTAACTCCCAATCGATTTTCTCTTCTAGGGTTTTCCTCTAAAACCCTGCTTATCGATTCTGGAATTAGGGCTGCTTGTTTCTGCCTTTCTAATCCCTGTAGTTTGCTGCCAAAGGGATTACTCTATCAAGGTTTTATTTCAGTTTTGCTGCAACTATTTTTTCTAAACAATGGGGGACTCAGATATGACCACGGCCAACTCTGGAGGTGATTCTCAGCCGCGGACAGAATTCCTCCCTTATGCTGCTTCTATTAAACTTGATGGAACAAATTATCTCATATGGGCCAGGTCTCTCTCCTTGACTGTGGCTGGTAGGGGACTCAGTGGGCATCTTAATGGTACCTCCAAACAGCCTACTGAAGAGGGCACTGCCAAGACCCGATGGGCTGCCAATGATGCTATGGTTATGTCTTTTATCTTGAACTCCATGCCACAAGACCTTTCCAGCCAGTATCTTCTTCTTGACACAGCCGCACAAATATGGGCTGCTGCTAAGGGCACTTATGGCCAATTGGGGAATGATGCACAGGTGTATGACATTCGCAAGACACTCCATTCTACTACCCAAAAGGAGCTGTCAGTGCCTAAGTACTATGCTGTCCTCAAAAGTTTGTGGCAACAATTAGATCACTATGCCCCCTTTCAGCCCACTACAGCTGCTGATGTTACTGCTTATTCAGCCTACGTGGATAAGTTTCGTGTTTATGACTTCCTGGCTGGTCTTAATGCTGATTATGACCCCATACATGTGCAAGTCCTTGGTAGGGTGCCTTTCCCTACATTGGAGCAAGCCTTCTCTTATGTTCTCACTAAAGAAACACGTCGGGCTGCAATGATGATAGGTACCTCTGTTGATAGATCAGCCCTACAGGCTGCTGGTTCTAAAGGCACTTCATCTGACTCTACCGCTACTGCCACTGCTACTGCTGCTGCCCCTTCAAAGGAGCCTGTCAAGTGTGAACATTGCAATAAACTATATCACACTAAGGCTCAGTGCTGGAAATTACATGGGAAGCCGGCTGATTTTGAGGCTAAACGTGACCGTGCTAAACCTAAAAACAAAGCCAATCACACTGAAAGTGTAGTTCCAGCACCCACTGCTGACAATAGTTTCTCCCAGGAGGAGTTCCAGGCCCTCCGGCGTATGTTACAGTCTTCCACTACATCTGTTCCTGCCGCCTACTCTACACCATCAGGTTCCCACTTTGCCCGCTCAGGTATTCCTTTTGCTGGTCACTGTGCATCGGTTGTCTCTGCTCCTTGGATTATAGACTCCGGTGCCACTGATCACATGACAGGTTCTTCTAATCTTTTTCATCAATATTCCCCTTCTTCTGGCAAAGATAAAGTTCGGGTGGCTGATGGTTCCCTCTCCTCTGTTTCAGGCAAGGGGTCCATCAGCTGCTCCCCTTTACTTACTCTATCCTCTGTTTTGCACATTCCAAAATTTACTACTAATCTTCTCTCTATTAGTAGTATTACCAAGAATTTGAATTGCAAAGTGATTTTTTTTCCTACTCATTGTGTCTTTCAGGAACTGGACTCGGGGAGGACGATTGGATCGGGTAGGCTGCATGGTGGATTGTATCTCCTTGATGATGGACCACAACAGACTTTACCATCTCAATTATGTCAGCCATCTTCTTTTTCTTCTGAATTGCACCAATGGCATTCTAGGTTAGGACACCCCTCCTTGGGCACTTTATCTCTTTTGTTTCCCACTTTGTTTAAAGATTGTAATAAGGAAGAATTTTTTTGTGAGCCTTGTGTCTTGGCCAAACAAACACGCTCCTTTTATCCTATATCTAATAAAAGAAGTTCTTCCCTATTTCACTTAGTTCATACTGATGTGTGGGGCCCTAGTCGCAAGGCCTTTCTTCATGGCCAGCGATGGTTTGTTACATTTATTGACTGTCATTCCCGTTTCACCTGGGTATACCTCATGCATAACAAGAGTGAAATCTTCTCCTGTTTTCAGCATTTCCATAACATGATCCAAACCCAGTTTCTTGCCTCTCTAAAAATTTTGAGGAGCGATAATGGGACAGAATATATGGAAGATCAGTTCCAAAGATACCTTTCTGCCTATGGCATTTTACACCAAACCAGTTGTGTTGATACCCCAGCCCAAAATGGTGTGGCTGAGAGGAAGAATCGCCATCTCTTGGAAGTGGCTCGGGCCTTAATGTTTGCCCGTACTGTTCCCTCCTTTTATTGGGGGGATGCTGTCCTTACTGCAGCCTATTTGATTAATAGGCTGCCGACTCGGGTTCTTGCTTCCAAGTCCCTTATTGAGCTTTTACATGGCTCTTCCTTTTATATTGTTCCACCTAAGGTGTTTGGGTGTGTCTGTTATGCTAGGGATACTAGATCTCCTGGCAAACTAGAGCCCCGTAGTCTCCGCTGCATATTTTTGGGTTACTCTCCCACTCAAAAAGGGTACAAGTGTTATTATGCTCCTGCCCGCCATACCATGGTCAATATGGATGTTATCTTTCACAAAACTCTCTCGTATTATTCATCCCCACCTCTTCAGGGGGAGAGTTCTAGTGAAGATGTGTTGACCATAGACCCCCCTCTTAGGCATGTTTATGAGGAGTCTACTCCTGCTGTCCCTGCTGTTCCTAGTATGCCTACCCCTACCCTTCCCCCTATGTCAGGGGGAGATATTCCTACACAGGGGGAGGTTCCCCATTCTCCTTCAGGGGGAGATGGTCTTGCACAGGGGGAGGTTTCCACAATTCCTGCTCAAGGGGAGGTCACCCCAGTCCAGAGAACCATTGGTGAATTTCAGCGAAGGATTGATGCGACAAATTTGAAGGTTTTTTCAAGGAATAAGACCAGAACTAGGTAGCTTCAATCCACTGTGACACTTGTTCCCGTCCAATTGCCAACTCCTGCTCCGGAACCTACTTCTCCACCTGGTAATACTTCTTCTTTGGATCTCCCCATTGCTGTTCGCAAGGGTGTGAGAACTTGCACTCAACATCCTTTATCTCATGCTGTTTCTTATGAATCTTTGTCTCCATCCTTTCGTACATTTGTTTCCTCGTTTTCTTCTGTTCGTATTCCTCAAAATTGGCAGGAAGCTCTTACAGATGGAAAGTGGAAGGCAGCTATGATGGAAGAAATGGACGCCTTGAAAAAAAATAACACATGGGAGCTTATGACTCTTCCACCAGGGAAGCGAACTGTTGGATGCAAGTGGGTGTTTGTAGTGAAGCAGAAGGTGGATGGAACAATGGATAGGTATAAGGCACGCCTCGTGGCCAAAGGATTTACTCAGACATATGGGATAGACTACCAGGAGACCTTTGCTCCTGTCGCTAAGTTGAATACTGTCCGAGTACTATTATCTTGTGCAGTTAACCTTGGATGGGACTTACAACAACTTGATGTGAAGAATGCCTTCCTCAATGGGGAACTCGATGAAGAGGTTTACATGGACATTCCACCAGGGTTTTCTTCTGACAGCAATCAAGGAAAGGTATGCAGATTGAAACGTGCTCTCTATGGGTTGAAACAGTCTCCCCGAGCATAGTTTGGCCGGTTTCACAAAGCAATGGTTTCTGTAGGCTACAAGCAGAGTAATGCAGATCACACTCTCTTTATCAAGAGAGTAGGCGAAAAACTCACTATCTTGATAGTCTACGTGGATGATATTGTGGTCACTGGCAATGATAGTGTTGAGATCAGCAAGTTAAAGACATATCTTGGTCAAGAGTTTGAAATTAAGGATCTAGGAAAATTAAGGTATTTTCTTGGGATTGAAGTTGCCACATCTTCCAAAGGCATCTTTCTTTCCCAACGAAAATATGTCCTAGACCTACTGACTAAGACTGGTTTGTTAGGATGCAGTCCTTCAGATACTCCTATGGATGCAAATGTTCGTCTCAAGGAAAAGGAGGGTGATCCAGTTGATAAAGGGCGATATCAAAGACTAGTGGGAAAATTGATTTATCTCTCTCATACTCGTCCCGATATTGCTGTTGCTGTTAGTCTTGTCAGTCAGTTTATGCATGATCCCTATACTTCACACATGGAGGCTGTTCTTCGGATTCTTCACTACTTGAAATCCGCTCCTGGAAAAGGAATTCTCTTGGCTCCCCATGGTCACCTACGCATTGAGGCGTATACTGATGCTGATTGGGCAGGATCCCCGGACCGGAAGTCTATTTCTGGTTACTGTTCTTTTGTGGGTGGTAATCTTGTCACCTGGCGTAGCAAGAAGCAAAATGTGGTGGCCCGTTCTAATGTTGAGGCAGAATTTCGTACTATGGCACAAGGTATTTGTGAGCTACTCTGGTTAAAAGGTTTGCTACAAGATCTTGGTGTTGCTATTCGCCTTCCTATGATGCTGTATTGCGATAACAAGGCTGCCATTAGCATTGCACATAATCCGGTACAGCATGATCGCACGAAGCATGTTGAGGTGGATCGGCATTTTATCAAGGAAAAGTTAGAGGAAGGCCTTATTTGTGTTCCTTATGTGAGGTCTACTAATCAGCTTGCTGATATGTTCACCAAGGGACTGCCTGGCCGGGTCTTTCATCCTAGCCTAGTCAAGTTGGTTATATCGTTGCTCCAACTTGAGGGGGAGTGTTAAAGATATACCAGAATACCCACCGTAGGGGTATTCTGGTCTTTCTCTGCTTTATTTTTATGGTTATTATATTTTATATAATCCTAGATTCCTAGTCATATCTCGGCTAGGACTAGGGCTTTTCTTTTTTATTATTATTTTTCCCTCAGCCTAGTTCTATATTTGGTATTCCTAGTTGTATTAGGAATTCCTAATAGGATTAGGACTGAGGCTGCATTCCTATTTGTACTTTGATTTAGTGTAATTCAATTATGATAAATAAAAGGCCTGGGTGATCTATTTCTATCACTCAAGCATTCTCTCAGTTCTCTCTTCTAATATCATCCCTATATTGAACTTTTAACGGGAATCTGCATTGACCTGGCCCAGAAAACCTGATTTTGGACCAGGCTATGCCCAGATTGCAACAAGAATCACCAGCAGGAGAATGCCAAAGATTGGCATGTGGCACCTAATTTTACCAACACAAACACAAATTTCCCAGGGGCTCAAGCTTAACCTACCATTTCCCAACCAAAGGTACCAAGTCCTCGATCTTAGCCTGGCCCAAAGTCTAACCCAGCCAACAAAATTGCTCAGCTTGGGCTTCGGTTGGCCCAGCCCAAGTTGCAGCCCTACCCGTGGGTACAATTTAAATGAAAAACAGAAGCTTCATTGGAAGATGGTGAAGTTTTCCAGCTGTTGGATGCTGGAATAAAGAAACGGAGAGATTGTTGAAGGGAAAGAAGGGGAGCTCCATAGGGTAACTGGAAAAGAGAGTTGCTCAAAGGATGGGACTTTGGCAAGGAGGGAGTTTCATTAAGTTCCTTAAAAAGAATGGTAGGCAACTCACCAGCTTTCAGATTAACACTTTTTCTTTTCTTTGGATGGGCAACAACAAAAACAGTATCCATCGGATGTTACGATGAAAAAAATTATATATCGAAATTGGTTAATGAAATGATTCACCACCAACTATACCAAAAGAAAAGGTAATTTTCTTACCAATTCAGGAAAAAAAATAGTAATTTCACATTATTGACATTCTAGTATAAAAAAAACCAATAGAGTAGTTTTTGAGAAGACACCAGTAAAATGTGATTTCTGATTCACTCTTGAATCTTTTTGTACCTTGACACAAATAGCTGATATGTACCACTATAGTGAAGCTACACCTAAGGGTATACTGTCAATCTTTTCTTGATTGATGAAATATTTAAGTGAAAACTAAACATAAAAGCTCCTTAATTACATTTTTATCCATAGGCCATAACTATTTTCCACATGGCAGGTGACAATGTACATGAGTAAGTCCATAACATAGTAGATTAAACATCCATTGCATGGATAAAATTTCAGCTAAAAAGTACAGGAAGTGGTTAAAATTGTGTATAAGTTTTATAAAATAAAAAAGAATTTCATTTCCATGTACTGGGGTTTACCGGCATTTACGTAACTTTTTGAAACTTCAAAATCACTTTTAGGGAACTTCCCTCCTTTTGAGCTGAAGCATGACCAGTGAAATGTGTGTGGGGTACTCTACCACATGGACCCACCAGCATCCATCCAAGATGGCATGTAGTGACCGTTCCCTAACATAACATGGTATCCTAACAATGATCACCTCCAAATATTTTATTATCTGTTTTCCATTTAAAAGAAAATGGCTAGTATAGAGGTGCTAGCCAACTAGCTTGGGTGAATTTATGCATTTCAATTCTAATAAAACAAAATATTGCTAACAACAAATTACCAACATTTTGATGATTTAAGTGGGATTCAGTATTGTATATTTCACACATCTGTATATTGTTATATGTAATCTACTATCATACTAATTGCTCAGGAGAACATCTTTAACAACAGCTCTTGCAGAATGACAGACTAACAATGGACACTAGGAAAAAAATGAGAAAAATTGATTACCAGGCACTAACAAAGAATGAAGGAGATCATTACCATTTGGCTTTGGCACAAGATGAGGACTCCACATATACCCTGTTGGCAAATGAGATATGGATCCATGGTATGTGCTGAAGTATGCAATAGGAGCAAGTTTCAACTTCCTTTTCCTAAAGTCATTAACGAATCCTCCTATACCCCACCATATCAATAAATCCACAACAAAGTATGATAGCTGGATGGGCAAGGATCAAAATGTCAGAAAGTGATACAGGAAACTAATCCAGATGATCAATACACAAAACTGCATAAGTATACAGACTGCCAAAGCATACCCGATAACCAGCAACCTGAGATACACGTGCCAATGGATGAGGAAATTCATGCGTCGGCCTGCCTATATATATGTAAGTAAGAAAGTGCTCATTATCTCAAACCTCAATCAGGAGAAACTAAAACAATGAAAAAAGGTATATCCATTTGACACATTAGCGGGAAAACAAATGATCTCGTTATCTTCCACAAGAAAATCATCTGATCTCCACAGAATCCAGCTGTGCTTCAATAGAAATCAAAATAAGTGTTTTTTTTTTGGGGGGGGGGGGGGTGGGGTGGTGCAAAATATGCAAATATGCTATCACAATAGAAAATTAGAAAGAATTTTCATTCCATACAAGAACTCTGTACAATTTAATATGACTCATAACCATTAGCAATTGAGGGATAATTTCTGGAAATTAAGACTAATGTAAATATTGAACATTTTTCTTACACAATAACAGCAGCAACAGGTAGATAAACCACATCATTCACATAAACATACAGAATGATCTTACTTTTGGATCTACACGAGCTAGTCTTTACAAGGTATAAAGTATCAGTATCAGGTATCGTATTGATGATTTTAAGAGACGTCTCGTATCGGAGAGATGCAAGATACGCTAAAGATACGCATGAAAATCACAGTTGTCACGGCGTCTAGGCGAACCAAGGCGGTCAAGTGGGTCAAATACCTAAGGCGCCAACAACAAGACACCCATTCAAAAAAATGCGACTGGACACCTAGGCGACGCCTTGACAGCTATGATGAAAATGATCAAGAAGCGCATGAAAATGCTTAGGATACATGCAAAATAAAGTTTTGAAGCATAATACACAATAAAAAGTAGTAATTTGGTCCGATCATTGGCATTAGGTGGTCACACCCCATACGCTTTCATTGGACGTCCAATCATAGGACGTTAGTTATTTCCGATCATAAATACGCCTTGTTGTTTGCAACATTAATCCTTTTGTTCAATTTTTTTTATTCCTTTTCTAACATTTTTATTCGCTGGTGTACATAGTTTTCACACAAGAATCATATGGAACATTCTTTCAGGAAAAAAAAAAAAAAGGGGGGGCTGAGATGCTGAGTTGCAACGGAACCATCAGTCCCACTTTTTCAACCTTGGTAGGCTGCAATGGACTGCAACTGGACTCCAGCTCCGACGACAGACTGAGACCGCGACTCCAGCAATTCCCCTCCAGTAAGTATCTTCTTCTTCTGTGGTTTCTGCCGCCGCTGCTCCAGTGTGGTGGCGGTGGCTGTGGCCACTGCCACTGCTGCTCTGACTTTCCTTGACTGGTTCTGTCATGTTGCAGCAGTCGCCTTGATACTGTATCAAGGTGTATCGAGGGGTATCACAGGGTATCGAGGTGTGTCAAATTGTCAATTCAGGTCGATACAACCCGATACCAATTTTTTTTTTTTTGGGGGGGGGGGGGTATCATATCCAGTGTGTATTGTATCGGTGCCTAACGATACCAATACGTATCAGCCCACACCTACCGACACTTAAAACCCTGGATATGTATTTATAAATCCTGTACCTTTTCGGTAAAATCATATCTTTTGCCCATTCAAGGAAGTGGAGTGAAGGGAGTCAGAAAATAAAAGATGTTATCGTGTAAATTTATTTATATAAAGAATCAACTCCATGAGCCCAATTATGAGTCAAGCGCGCGCAACCTATAAGCACGCTCCGGTGCTCTCGCTAAACCTATTGATGGTAGGGGTGAAATTTCAGCTTCTGAATCTCGGTTAATTGAATCTCCCGCCTTAGACCCGATCCGCTGTAACTAACAGCGCTATTTCTGGAACACGGAACTCCGCCCCCAGGCGGTCCGAAGATGTCCTGGAATTAAAGTGCCTTTGGCGCCAAGAAATGAAAATCTCTAGACAACAATCATATTTGGTCAAATACCTATCGACAAACTCCTATGTTCCTTCATTACGGTATTTCCGAACAAGTTCCTGGCTCGATTGCTGAGTGAAAGTCAAAAGTTACAGGACCGTGGGTACTTAGCCGAGCAGCAGTAGCAGGATCAGGATGATAAGCTCCAAGCGCTCAGAGAGACCCTTGGCATTTATCTTGTAAATTTATCTCCCTCATTAAAATGATGATGTGTATCAAGGTTTCACATAATACTAATTTTTTAGGGGAAAATATCAAAATTTACCATTGAAACCAATGGATCTTAGTTAACTTAAGGCATAATTTTAAAAAGTAAAAGAAAAAGATTTGAAGGTCAAGCAAAAGAAATGAAACTTATACGTATCTGTCACATGTATGGAATTTAGAAAATAATTATCATTTTGCACAACCTTTTCCCCCTTTTGGTACCACATAGTCCTGATTCCAATTATTGGTTTGATCCATAATTCTATTGATATAAGTGTCCACTATGTTATACTTGATTAATTGTTGTTCCTGGTCTTAGTGTTTAGGTTTATTATTTTGTAGCAACTTTTTCACTTCTGGTGTGGCAAAACGCTCCTTGAAATCGAAGTCCAAGCCATATTCTAAGCAGTAAGAATATCCATCATCTTATACTTCAATATTAAAAAAATAAATTCAATGACCAGCATGTAAATTAAAATAATAATAATAATAATAATCATGTAAGAAATTTCCACTCACGTCCAGGGCATTGTGAAGAAGATGTGAAGGGGTACACCAAGACCTTCAGCAACATGTGCATGTCCTATAAGAATAAGCATATGTTAGAATGTTTAGGTACACCCTCCAAAGAAAGATACTTAACACATAGTATGGCTAGGCACAGAATGAGAGATGACAAAAGAGTCTAAGACATCTCCCACACAGGAAAATGGAGAAAGAAAAATCTCATTCCACAAATCGGGGTCCTGATCCTAATTGGGTTTAAATTTGAGATGCTCTTGACAAATGGATATTAGATCACTCGTACTCAGTTTTTTTGTAGTTTTGATCCTATTGATAAAGTTGTTGGTCTTCCTTTCTAGGATACCTGATAAGAGAACTTTTGACTAGTTCCTATTTGCAGTCCATGAATCAATGTCTGATACCTAAAACTTCCCATCCATGCTATTGTTTGAGTGCACATTCCCTATGTACATTGATCCACTCTCAACGGATTCATTCCTCTTTGTATCTATAAAACATGTTACATCAAGAGTGATGCATTTCACTAAAATCTATGTTAGAACTTCCACAATTGACTGCCGAAGCATCCTAAAGAATAAGAAAACAAATGCATTAGCTAAAAAACCAAGTGTTGGATTAAAAAAATTAAATAAATTGTGCTTCTTTGTAGTGGAAAAAATTCAAAAAGTAGGAATAGAATTATTTAGTTGAGATAGTAAGACAAAAGTTCTTTCTTCTCTGTTGGAATTCTTGATTATTCATCAAAAAGGGTAACAACAACAACAACAAGGAGACAGATGAAATAGTAGATTCATTTTCAACACATGGGAGAACTCACCATAAGCAGGGGGGTTTGCGATTATTGCCTGAGCTCTAAAAGGAGCACCAGTGTCCATATCTGGTTCAGTGCAGGCTGGAAGCAACGAACTAATAATGGCTTTCATTTGCTTTCTCTGCAAAGATATTTCTCCCGGTGCAGATGGAAGAAATCCCTTATTTCTTGCCATATCTGTTATTCAGAAACACATTTTTAGTTGGGTCTCCACAAGGGAAAATTCTTCCAAACTCAACAATGTACTAGACATGTTAGAAATAAATCATGAACAACAGAACACAAAATGTCAAGTAAAATGCATGCTTATGAGTTACAGTAAGCATAATTATCAGGCACCTGGACAATTAAAGTCAACAAGCAGTTTGACACTTGCCAACCTTTTTGGATTCTCTTGAAACAGATTCTAGAACCAATCCCATCCCCCCATTTTGTTTGATTCAATAAAACATTTCCTGTAGTCACTTGGCTTATCTTAATCCAAACCTCTTTAAGGAATTAATAAGTCGTATTCCAAAAAATGACATTCAATCATTCACAATTCCCCATACAATTTTCTCATGATTGAGGAGATCCTAACTGGAAAATGAAGGGAGAGTTTCAATTCAAATTCTCTAGTAGCTCGGAGTTTTTCTGGTTTTGGTCACCAAATACCTCTTTGTTTCCTAATATTAAAGACATGTATAAGTATATCATGTTCAACAAAGTGGGAAAGCCCACGACATATCACTTGGGGGTCCAACCCAAAACCTTTAGGTTAGTTGGAGATAGCCCAAGGGTAAATTAAGACACACCCAAGGTCCTAGATAACCGATGTGGCATAGTTGTCAAGGTGTCGCCAAGGTGTCCGGCGCGGCGCCTTGGTCGACTTGGGCGCCTTGGTCGCCTAGGCGGACGCCTTGGTCGCCTAGTTGGTGTCGCCTTAAACTTTGGCCCTCTCCACCGCCTTGGGTCGCCTAACCGCCGTGACAACTATGCGATGTGGGACTATACCTCTATAATTCCCAACATCTCAACATAACTGCATATAAGTATCCAACAAGTTGCACAAATAAATGCAGAAGAAAACATAAGTATGTCTTTTGAATGAAAAATGGAATAAATAAGTTGGAGATAAAAAGTATGAGTTAATTGGTTGAAACTTAACGGGGGTGGGGGGGAGGGGGGAAGATACCAAGTAATTGCAAAAAAGTGCCAAACTTTAAGAACTCGACAGATTGCAAGCAGTCCAGAGGAAGTTATTTCACACCAACCTGAGAAGTCAATGAGAGCATATGGACAGAGCCATGCTATTCTAGAACCCTAAATAGCTTCGAATTTAAATAGAGACATTAGAGAAAGCATTTGAGGAAGAGGGGATTATACATGGCCTCAAAGGAGATGGGCAATCCAGGGCTTTTTTTCCCGGGAGGGGGAGGGATAAGTAAAAGTTTTACCGGACAGCTCTCAAGGAAGGCAGACTTGACAGCATACCCAGTTGAGCCATGTCAAAAAGGTGATGAGGCAATTCCGACTAGTGGATATCTAAAGAAATGGTCTGGATTTGATTGTCAAATTTCAGACTCAATCAATCATATACTTTGCCATGTATTGCCATTTTCCATTGTATTTCCAGCTGTCCATTTCTTTTCAATCACTTTCAGAAGATTTATCCTTACTAGATTTTCCACATTAATTTGCCAGCTACTTTTGTGCTGAAACTTAACATATGAGGAGGAGACCTTCGTACCCACTAAATTTCGGCCCCATTCAACATGCCGTGTGATAGATATTCCCCGTCCAGGAATGCTAATGATACAAAAAACCAAATGGAGAAAATAAAACCTACAACCAGTAGTACAATGACAGAAAACACAAGATATCAAAAGATTTGCACCTCACAAAGGAAGACCACTTCCAAACCATAACCTAGGATGAGAAATCCTTGCTTAGCTAACTCATCAGCCACTTCATTAGCATTCCTCAGGTTTCACTGGATTTACACAACCAAGCAACAACATTTTCAGAATCACCATCCACTATTACTCCATGATACCCTCTATGAATAATAAGATTTAATCCCGTCTTCAAAGTCCATGGTTAGATGGTTTCACTGATGCATTTTATATCAAATACTGGTATGTCATAAAGGATGTAATTAGAAGTCTTCCACAAGTTCCATAAGGACAGGTTTTGGTAGGCTAAATGATTCTCATTCTTTAAATTATGAAGGTACCAGGCGCAAAGGACTTGAAAGACTTCCACTGCATCAGCATGTTAGCTAGCAGCCTAGTGCTTTGAGAAACTTCCTTGGGTGTGCCCATTCAGATGGGATAGGATCGGTGAAACCCAATAAGCTCTCATAATTACTCAACAAATCCTTAAGAGGGCACTTTTCCAAGTGAATGCAATATTTAAAACTTAGGGAGAGGGGAGATTGGATAAATTAAAAGAACTGACATGGAGAAGACATAGCTCTGATTTTGTATGCTATATCTTGAGAAGACTGGCTTTTGGTGTCATGTGAAATCAATGGAAGCATCTTGTGATGGCCTCTTTCTCAATTTTATGAAAAAGAGGTTAATTTTCTATTATAATGGGTCAATTTTATGGTTCAATATTGGTTCAGAGTAGACTTAATTCTAAGTCTCCAATGGTTTTATGGGTCATGTGCTTAGTATTTTTCTGTTTTCTAATATAATGGGCCAATTCTATAAGCCCAAATATGAGGGATTTGAGGCCTATACGAGATTAAGTGGTTAGCTTCTGTTTTGTAGTAGTCTAGAAGCCTTCGATTTTGTTTTCTCTAGAACTCTCTTGCTTGTGCATTAAGAGTTACTACTTTCTTGTATTATTGCAAGATTAAAAATTAAGGAGTAGAGGGTAATACTACCCCTATGATTTTGATAAACTATAACTCTATGCTTGTTATTTTTCTATGTAATGCAGAATGCTCTTGCAAGAAGCAATAGCAGCCTTGGTGGGATTCCAAGAGGACTGGTGGGACGTTGGCCAAGTTCTAGGTGGGAGACGTAGTCCATATCTCTCTTCCTTTCTCTATCTTCTTCTCTGTTCTTTTTTTTTTTTTCCCCAAGGTCAGATTCTCTTCACTCATTCTTGCGCATACTATTTTACACTTCTATTTCTTCTCTTGAGTTCTATTCTGTTCACTAACTGTTATCTGAGGTTCTTCTTAAGTTTTGAACAGATCCTTGTGCTATAGTAGACCCCAAGTTCTAGGTGGGAGGCCTAGTCCATATCTCTCTTCCTTTCTCTATCTTCTTCTCTTTTCTTTTTTTTTCCCCAAGGTCAGATTCTCTTCACTCATTCTTGCGCATACTATTTTACACTTCTATTTCTTCTCTTGAGTTCTATTCTGTCCACTAACTGTTATCTGAGGTTCTTCTTAAGTTTTGAACAGATCCTTGTGCTATAGTAGACCCCAAGACAATCCCATTGATTCTACTAATGGTCGGTTGCACACAGCCCTCCCTGATTCCTGCAGCAGCATTCTTTCCTCACTTTAGTTTCTTTTCTAATTCTGGCTACTTGCTAAATCTGTTGAGTCTTGTTTCTGAAATACTCATTCATTTCTATTTTGATTATCACTTGCAATTCTTTGATCTTAGCTGCTGGTTTCCTGAAGTTACTAAACCTGAGTGATGTTTTCATCAAGTTACTATTTTCATACACTGCTGATTATTTTAAATCCCTTGAATTAGCCTCCAATTTTGCTGGAAAACTCCCAACAATACCTAGTCTATTCAACCAGGTTATACCAGGTTTTGGACCCCGTCGGATTATCCTTACTCAGGTTGCTGAAACATCTTTTTATTTGAGTACTATTTCATCTACGGTTCTAGAGCACCGCTGCTTATTCTAATCCCAGCATTGGGTAATTAGATAGCCACCACACTGGCTTCTTAAGGGATCTATAACACTACAAACAGTGCCATTCATAATCTGTTTTTCACTAATTATATGTGGTGCTCATTAAGGCAGAAGATCTGGGACTTCTTTCCATTGCAGGTCGAAATAGATTTGTTGGATATATTAGACCTTCAACCCATAAATTTTTTTTCCCGGGGGGGGGGGGGGGTGGGGGGGTTGGGGGAGGATGGGGGAATCATAAAGAAAGGCCACAAAGAAACCAATTGATCAAATTTCCACCAGAGCAGTAGTAAAAGACATCTGAAACACAAAATTGAAAAGATTAATGTTTACTAGGGACATCTTACGTCTTGCCAAAACCCGAGGATCACCACCCAGTGGATAGAACTCTATACCGGCTGAACGAACAAAAGTGCAGAAGTTAGCATGAGTTGCCAATCTAACATGGTGACCAAATTCCTGCAGTTCAATAATTGTTAACAGTAAACCAGCTATTGTTTAATACCAGCCCAAAAAAAAAAAAAGTTCAAAAAGAATATACTGCTAGTAACAAGATCCTTTTTCTTATAAATTTGGAGTGATGGTGATGCAACAATTAACACAGAATTGCCATAAGACTTGAGCAAGGCTACAAGACTTTTAATTAATTACAGACAGCCAATGTATATCTAAAAGACTACCTACGAAGTATCCACTCCCAAGAATCATAAGCCCCAAAGATCAGCAATGATATCATACCCTTTATGATGGGCCTTTATGTTTGATTTCCTCTAACAATAATTTTTTATCCACCAAAAAAATAAAAAAATTGATTGGTTAAGAAGCTTTATGAATCTATGATACACCAGAACACAACTACTCATGTATTTTTTTACTAAAATAATTACAGTTGAAACTTGAAACATATAAAGCAAAATAATTTTCCAATTGTAGGAACCTAAAAACCTAATCACAAGTTCACAACGCTAAAAAGCAAACACACAACAGAAAGAAAACAATCACACAGCCGCAACACAAAGATTTATGTGGTTCAGTAAGATTGCCTACGTCCACGATGAGATAAGAACTGCTTCACTAACAATGGCGAATAGGGTTACAGCCTCTCATCCTCATGCCTCCTCTCTATGGAGAATTCTCACTTCAAATTTATAGGGTAACATATATAGGTACAAACTCATGAGACAGAATACAAGCCATCCTACCCCCAACAGTCAATACCATAAATGGTTGCCGACGAAGAAAGTGAATCAACCCAAGTTACTAAAATGCAAAATAAAATAACCAAAGCAACAAACCAAGATCAGCTACCAAAAGGTGGAGCAAAAATAGAACCTGAACTCCTAACCCCATAGAGATAATAATTAGCTTTCAAAGATTCACACATTCTGGTTGACTATCTGATCAGGAACCCATGAGTTGCATTAAAATGCTCTTCATGTCTTCTTGGTGTCTCAAAATTCTGGAGCAATGCAGGAATTAATTTAACACAATTAGGAAAACCTTAGGCCCCAACATTATGTAAGGAACATAGTTAGATTGGATATGAGAGTGATTTAGTTATTCTTATAATTTGACTAGGTTCTTTGAAATTGGGAATTACAGTAATTATTTTTTTTTCCCAATAGTTTATTTGGAAGATTAAACTAGGAACGGGAAAATGGTTGAGATAACTCTGAACACTTTTAGGACTGCCTGAAATATTATACTTGATGCAACTGCTACTTACATTCTCCAGGTCATTTGGTAATGAAAATTTATTCACCCCCCAGGGAAAAATCCAAGATGTCCCCTCATTACAACTCATCTTTGTCCATTTCAATTATTTCAACCATGAGAACCCCATAACCTCCAAAAACTAGTTTGGTTTTTTTTTTTTTTTTGGTGAAACTTTTAGGAAATCAGATTTCCTAGGGATTTCAACCATTACAGAAATCAAAACAAATATTTGAAGGTTTGGAAAGATTAAAGCATCAATACCAGCTTTCAAGGATTCTTTAACTCAATATGAGGCAAGATCCTGATCATCTTCCTATCCCCCTTCCAATTCGTCTTTAGAAGTGATGAATTCAAGAAACTACTAACAGATGTATTAAACTATTAATACTACCAAAACATCATGCATTTCCACACATTCAGCAAATTTGTGCACTGAAATTGGCAATTAAGTATAATGCAAGGTCTGTCCCCAGATTAGCCAGCATCTGAGTGAGGATACTGGGTACCCTAAGAGTGGCTCACAAATTATAAATTGTGAAATTTCTATGTCATTGATGTTCAAATGTGCACGTATGGTGGAGAGTATTTTGTATTTCCACAATTCAAGTCATTTACACTATCCAAAACTCAACTCAATAGAAGTCATCCCATCTAAACTCTGTTCGACTGTTCCACTATATAACAGTATTAGGCAAGACCAGCTAAAGTGGCTCCCAGTGGTTTGGTTATGGTAAAGCCTTTATTGGATACGCCGATACGGGATGTGTATGGTATTTGAAAAATCCAAGGAAATCTCACTCCACAGGTGCCTTGTAAAATAGGGGGAACCATCAGGTATGGCATTGTGATATCCATACCAAACCAGCCCCATTTCCATCCCTAAAGGCACTATATTAATAAACAGATAAAGCTATAAGGAGGTTGAAAATAGCCTTTTATTCCTTGAAGTTAGCCGGACTGTGATCATACTTTCTGATGAATTCCATCCAGAATTTATGATTATCAAAATTAATCACAAAATTGGACAATCAAATAATTCACACCTAACTTTCACCTTATTGTGCATATCTGGAAAATGCAATATAAAGCTATTCAACATATACATATCAGAATCCAAAAGCATAACAAAGTTGATAAACATACATTAATGATTCATTAATATGCAGAAGTTCTAAACGGTTCACATGTGATTCTTCCAAACAGACAACTCAAAAAGTGAAAACAAAGACTCGTGACAAACATGCCTGAAGTCTCTTTGCCATAGCTAGGAAAGCTTGAACATCTCCTCTCGTACCCACCACAAGCATGGCAATTTTCAGTATTGGAATTGATTTATTGAATCCAATAGCGGTATCTTCAATAGTAGTCAGTGTTTGATGAACAGCATCAAGCTCCAGCAATTCTGAAGCTACAGGTGCACTTCGAGCCACATCAACCTCAACAGTCCCGTCATTTTGGATTTTGACCAGGTTCACAATCAATTTTTTCTGAGAACCAATTAAACTAGTAGTTATAAAGAAGATAAATACAGAATAGGAAGTAATTAACACATGGGAGATGACAGGATAGAACATATGTTAGAAGTTAACCAACAAATAACCTGACAGCAAGGAAACATGGTGCTGGTAGAAGTACAAAAACAGTAAGATACAAGGATGATGAAATAAAAGTTTGGATTTTATGTGTGCTTGGACAACAGAAAATGGAAACTAGAGATGAACAATACAACACAGGCATCACAGATGTATAAAAGGATGCAACATGAAATCACAAATATTCATCCAGTTATGGGTATATAACTGCATAGCAAGTCCTTTTAATCACAGAATCATAAAGTCAGGTTTATATAAATGTCAGCAGACATGAATTCAGATGCAGTAAACTGCATAGCAAGTCCTTTTAATCAGAGAATCATAAAGTCATGTGTATATAAATGTCAGCAGACATGAATTCAGACGCAGTAAAGTGCATAGACAAATGCACATACTGCAATTCAGATATTTACCTTTTGACTTTCTGACAATCTGTCCAATTTCAAGTCACGCTTTGAACTTTCCTTTTTCCCTGTCTTAGACCTAAATAACAGAGCTTCATGGCTCTCAACTGACAGATCTTTGTGACCAACCACTGGTGCAGTATTGAAGTGCTCCAAGCCTTCAAGAGACATGGTTTAGAATCAGTATTCGTATAATACACACTTTACATATATATATATTCCATTTTCAACCGATATAAAATGGGATCAGTAATTGAAAAGCATGGAAATTACTACATGGGATTATCACAGAATAAGATAATAACCACAAGGCAAGCACTATAACATTCTTTGTTTCTGATTAAGGTAAGAATTCTCCCAAATAATAACCATCTAAGAAAAATAATGATAATTATAACAGCACCTAAATTCCTATCAGTTGTCTCATAGAACTTAAAGCAATGCCCTGTACTGTTTATGTGTACATAGAAATGATGTGAAACATGAGTCACAAATACCCTATTGGGTTCAAGATGGGCCCACCCCAAATGATAGAACTCAGCCAATTGAAAGGAATGGCAATCTTATAATTTATCAGTTCACACTATAAGAGAAGGGACACAAGTGGGGTAACGTATAAAGGGGGGAGGGGTAAACTTGGAATGGAAAGTAAAATATTGGTAAGAAGTAAATAAGGAGAGGAGGAGGGATATTTTGGAAAGTGAGGAAATAAAGTTAAAGAGCTAGCATATCATGGGGAGGGGAAGTTATCTTCAACAAAAGGAAAAGAGCATAAGACAAAACTAATTATGACTAAAGGATGAAATAGAGTTCAGCGAGACGAGGAGGCCATTGAAGGAAAATAAAATAATAAAGTAAGCAATCACAAATCTTGGGGGTTGGGGAGAAGACGAGGTTGTCTTCAACCTCTGGAAACCGTCATGGCAGAAAAACCAGAATTGATTTCAAGAGAAGAAATCACTCGATTCATCTCCCACGGATTTGAAACTTCAAGATAAGGCTTCTGACAGCTTGAAGACTAATAGAGCTTTGCTGAAACAGGAACCAGCTAGAGTTGCAAGTTCAGATATGGATCCAGATGGATATCTCGCAGCAAGGATGAAACTAAGGGCAGGAAACCTAAGGTTCAGGTCACCCTAGGGTTCGGGGGTCTTATTCCCAAAATAGGAGGGAGAAAGAATAAGATGTGAAGGAGAACAGCCGCCAAATCGAGTGACTATCAATCGCCATAACATGGTAGGGAGGAATAATAGAAGAACAAGAAGAATAGACAGAGAGATTGCACAAGAAGAAGGGGGGAAGTTTGCATATGCACGCCACATAGGCCTCAACCAGACAACTCAATTCATTCTTTTCATGAAAACTCTATCATGGTTACAGCATATATAAGAAACTAAAACTACTAAAAATTAGAAAGTAAGAAAGCAACTCCAAATAGGAAACTACCATCTCCCCATAGCTATCTCCTACCAAATAAAATGAATAAATAAAATATTACAGTGTTATTCCCATTAAAGCCTAGATATTCTATTGGACCACAGTCAAACTTCGACCCGTTCTCGGTCGGGGCTCTCAAACAGGTTCAGCTTGGTCCACAGAAGTGCTCCTGCATCAATTCCCCCCGTGTTGAGAAAAACTCACCCAAGAGTTTTGTAGAATGGTAGAAATAAAAGCACACGAACGGAAGCTATCTTCTCCTTGTATATAACTTGAATAAGATTCAAAATATAAAGCTCTGGAGTTGCATCAATGGCTGGAAAATCGTGGGGAAGAATGAACTGTTGATGGGGAATGACTTCCGCTCCCTGGCTTCCAATGGTATGTATTTGTTTCACAATCTTCTTGTCTTCCGTTGCCATACTATTGGTTGTTCTTGTTGAGGTTGCATCACCGGTGTTGCCTATTTCGGCTTTGAGCAGACTTCATCAACTAATCCTTGAAGAATGAATGTTTGGCACATGTGAAAAGGTTGTAGGGGCACAAAATTATACGCCTTTTCGTTCTTCCAACTATTCTCAACCCAATTTAATAGTGCATTGAGGAGAATCAAACACTTCACATTAACCACGGTCACAATGCTGAGAAACGGAGAATTCGACGAAGACATCATCCTTAGACTCAACAATGATCTGGTTGGTCTTTGATAGCATCTCTACCACAGATCGCGAGACAAAATTTTCGATTTGCCCTTCATCAATAAACAAAATACAAGCTTTCTGTTGGGCAAGGGAACTCTAAACTTGAACACAAAGAATCCATGGCTGCAGAAATTAACTCTGATACCAATTTGATGTGAAACCCGGGTCACAAAATACCTCTCAGTGGCTCTAACTACCATCACCCGTCCAATTTATCTCTCTGAGTCCTCCTATGACAAGGAAAATATGGGATAGGCGAGGGGCTATGCATATCCTGCCATAGCTATACATATATAATACACTTATCTTTCGTGAGAGAGAGAGAGAGAGAGAGAGAGAGTGAGTTTTCTTGGGTTCTCTCTGGTTCACTCCTGGGAGAGAGAGAGTGCGTTTTCTTGGGTTCTCTCTGGTTTACTCCTGGGAGTTTTGGGTTTCAAGAGAGGGCTAGTCACATGGCAGAATATTCCACTCCTAGCATTCATACAGAAAGAAATGCAAGTGAAAGATAGAATCAGATTAACAGGTATATCTTGGTGCAGTCCAACCAGGATGCAGAACTCTGCTTGTAGTAACAAAAGCTCTACTGCAAGTGGATGTTCTACATCTGATAGGATGATAACAAGATATCCTTGCAGGGGCTTGGAGTCTGAAAGTTGCAAAAAAAAAAAAAAAGATTAAGAAATGACTCTTTTGACTTCCAATAATTTAGCAGCCAAGGGAAAAAATAATCAAAATACCAGGATAACACCAGAAAATGAGACGGGAAATAAAAGTGAACATCAGAACAACATAGTGGTTCTGAGTTTATCCATGATCACCGTATAATGTGATAATTCGGATACTCCAGTGTTTTGATTGTGGTTCAAATTTTAAACCCTACCTACTGTACTAGTTAGTTATTAGATAATTTATTCAATCAATAAATTAAAGCAGAAACCATGGGGAAAAATTTTACAAGTTCTGAAAGTTTAGTGACAGTATGTCTATCAGTGGAATGAATTACTGTGAGCAAGCTATATCACAATCTCACTACAGACATTCCCTCTATTTCAATTTGTTTAGTAAATTGAATTTTTGTTATGTTTAAGAGAATAAGAGAAGAAAACAAAAACAAAAGGTTACTGAATAAGGTGACTAGGTTGGCGCCTCCTTCCTTTTCTTTAAACCTGTTCCTAAATTCTCAGATGCAAATTATAAATAAACAACTCAGTGTGTTTATATACTTACTTCTATGTGGTGAAGAACCGACATCTTCCGACTGAAAGATCTCCACAGCAGATGAATAATGCAAATAACTCTGCTCATCTTTCGCCACATGCGGAGAATCAGATGTGCTCTGTTTCTCTGGGTACGGTAAGGCTCTGCCATCTATAGAAACATCACGAACAGCTTGTCCGACAGCCTCCACTACCTGGCTTGTAATAGCTTCACCTTCTGAACCTTTCCGTGAAGGCCCAATCTCTTTGCTCTCCATTTCATAGAGTGACAAGCGTAGTTTCAACAATAGAACCGGACTTGAGCAGAACTCCAATTGCCTTCACGTGAAGAATTCTGACCTGACTCCTCCTACAATCTGAAGATCAAAGGCTAAGGCAATAGAGAGCCGCCAGAAATGAGGGGAAGTTGACATCAAAACTTGAAGATGGAGACCTGTCTGGGTCTTTCTCGATCGATTCACTGACCAGTAAAGCTCCTTCCTTACACCTAACAGTCAATCAAACACGTAAAGCATACAGGAAGGGAAGCACGCATTCAAACAAGGTTTAACAGCTCACCCCCGAGAATAAATCAAAACTGAAAGCAAAGAACCTGCAAGTCCACACGTACCCACACTTTGTCCATGACAGAAAGATAACGCTCTTTATTAAAAGGACATTAAAAGCTCGGGGGGTTGGGGGGGGGGGGGGGACCTTCAAAGTTTTGCAAAACCGCCAAATCCCTAAGAAAGAATGTTTTGACCTCTGAAGTACCTTTCTTCATAAAATTCTGAACAGTTCACAGTACTAAATTAATACCAACACTGAGAAGCTCTAAGCGATGAAACCAGGAATTTCAGTTTTCAGTCTCCGGAAAGCAATACAAGAACCAATGATCACCATGACAAACACAACAACAGTTACCGAATATCATGGACTTCAGGTTTCCTACAAGAATCTATTTCGAAAACCAACATTTGAATTAACCGCAATTCGGAACCATCGATTATCCCAAGGAGAACCACAAACGAGCAAAGATCCGACGCAAACTGACCTGGTTTTGATCTGTAACGAAGAAGAACGAAATGCTTGAGTCCTCGATTTTAACGGAGACTACGGAGCTTGGTTGAACCGTTTTGAAAGAAACAGTGATAGTCCTCAGTATTTCACATTCCCAAGGAAGGACGACATATTGCAGCTACCATAATAATTGATCATTAACCTTTTTAATTAGAGGAAGACTAATAATAAAGGATTAAGGAGTTAATTTTCATTAGGTTACGAAGCTATGGTTGGTTAGTTTGTTATACCAATCAGAGACCGTGCTTCCATGACTAATGTTCAGGGATATCATTTTTTATTATTGATTTTTGTCTTATATGATCCATTTCTTTTTTTTTCTTTTTTGGCAAGGCTTATATGATCCATTTCAGGTGATTAATAAGATATTAATACGGAAAAAAGGCTCATGATCAGGTCATTAGGGTTTTAGTAATCGATGTCGGGATCGACATAGGACTCCGTCGATATCAATCCGATATCGATTGGGATCGACCTGAATTGATCTCAGACAGATTTATTCTTGTGTTTTTCTTCTCTTCTAAAAAATCGGATTGGGCATCGCAATTTGTAATTGATGATATTTTAACTCTTTGTAATAATTTATCTTTTGTATGTGTTTTGCATGTTTGTGGATTTGTCTCGTTTTAGGTGGTCTAACCCACCTCCATCCTTGTAAATCCTCCAATGGGTCAAAATTTCTTTTAATAAAAATCTTTGTCTTTGACCAAAAAAATAAAAAAAAATCAAATTATTTTACATTTTTACCCTTTTATCTATATCGATCCATCGATATGTGATCAACCAATAATCAATATCGATCAATCCGATACCAATACCTCAAATCATGCTAGTGATTGAAGCAGGGGAAATGACACATCCCATATGGGTGGCTCATCCGATCAAGCCAAATGGCACAAAAAGGGTATCCATATTCCCATGCCAGAGTATAAACTCAAGAGGTGGGGTGTCAACCGGTTTAGTTGAATCGATTTAAATTGATCCAAATAGGTCCCCAGGCCCTACATCGTTGTCAACCATTTAGGTAATTGGGCCTCATAAATCAAGGCATGGACATGCTTTTATTGGATCCATCAATTATTGATCCATAATTGGGCTCAAGGTAATTGAACTACAAACGGGCTAATTGCCTAACCCGACTATAAACGGACAGGCTATAAATGATTGATTAATGGTATCAAGAGATCTTGGTCAGGAGCCTACCCAACTACAACCAAATATTATTACTGGTCAATTAATAATCCAACTATAAATGATCGATTAGCTTTGATGCTATCTACAAAGGAAGATTCAAGAGGAGAAGAACTTAGCCAAATACAATTTGAAAGTGGATGCCACATCATCAAATACTAAAAAATTCAAGAGGCATTGTAGAGACTTGTCCACTAGCAAAGCTTTTGTTGATCTTGGATTGGTTTTTTTTTTTTGTCTGATGGTCTTAAACTTAACTAGGCCCTGGGCCTTATAGACTTGATGGGCTTGGGCCTGCATCACCCATTTAACCCAAACACCCAAGCATGTAAGCGAAAAGAGACCCACCAACCCCGTATTGGCAATATACATGCCTGGATAGTGAGAGAGAGAGAGAGAGAGATGTTTTGTAGGAATCAAGTCGTACACAGGAGGCTCACATCAGTAAATGAAAAGAGAGAAGATAAAGGCTGTGAGAGAACGTGTACACTTCGATCGCGTGCCCCGCCTTCTTCTCTTTGTTTATTTAACCTTTTACTTCAGCATTTTACCAAAAAATAAGTGATAGATTTTTCAAAACCACTTAGGAATAAGTAGGGAAATTTGTGGAATTCAATCATACCTTTTGTAGTGCAGGCATTCTTCCTATTGCCATTACCTGACAGAGTAAACAGGTAAGAGTAATGACATTAACTCTGTCCATACTTGAGAGCCAAAAAGCAACTAAAAGGGTTTATGTAACGAGACTGAATCTACACATCACATCTCTATCTAAAAGCCTTTTACAACAACATTTTAAGACCATAAACTATTCTTCCCATAGAACTGCATCAACCTCAAACACATGATAACTAAGGGATCAGAAGCTCTATTCAACCTTAGATGGAACTCTAGGCAACTCCCCACAATCAAAGTATGTTGAACCAAAGATAAAACTGTAAAGCAACTTATAGAAGATTATATCCCTAATTAGCTTCGTCAACCATCCTGACTTCACTTGTTGTGCCCAGCCTGCAAGATAGGATGCAGTGATCAAACCAGAGACACGCCATCTCCTCTCCTTCACATACCCTTCTATAGCTCTTTCCACATCAGCTGGCATGATTTGCCGCCCATTTTGGAGGAATGAATTCCCAATGTGTCGGCCAAGAACAACTGCATCCTCAAGTGCTGAACCTCCACCTTGGCCAAGACCGGGTGTCATCGGGTGCATTGCATCTCCTGCAACTGTTATGTTCCCCTTGCAAAGGTGACCCCGTATGACATTCCGTGGCTGCCTATACATCAAAGGAGCCCAATTCACTGTAGCAAGGTCAGCATGCCAGACAACCTCTAGGTATGTTGGAGGGAAGTCCTTTGCTAAGTTCTCTTTCACTACCCTTAGAATCAGTTTAGGGTCTCCTCCAAACTCTTCACCTGAAATAACTAACAGGATGAGTCTTTTGTTTTCATAATTAGGGGTGTCAAATTTCAGTCCAAACCGGTCAGACAAACCAAATTGACCGGTTCATTCTGAATTGATCCAAACCGAGTCCTTATGGGACTGGCTTCGGTCTGGGCTTTTATGAAACCAATAAAAGCCAAACCTACTGGACCAAATGAAATGGACTGATCGAAATTGAAACCGATAGAAAACCAAGCCAGATAAAATCCCAATAAAAATAATAAAAAGTACTTTGATCTGATAATAAATCGATAAGAGCTCATTAGCCCAACCCAAAACCGAACCAGACCAAAACGATCCTCGTCTTATCCGACTGGCTTGGTTTGGCCCTGTTGAGAACGAAGATCAGTTCAGCCTGACCGAAATCGGACCAAACCGTCCGATTGAAGCACCTACATAATTTATAGACAACAGACCATCCAAGTTATGGTCGATGTTGTATGAAGTATAACCCAAGAATTTCTTATATTTGATAACTTTCGAAAACAAGTTGGTTTACAATTTATAATCCTGCTTATAGTAAACAGCATTTCTTCTCATCATGACTGAGTTATAACAAGGCCTACTATAGTAAGAGAACTAAGACATGGAGAAAGATAATAACTTGCCTGTGGAGCTAGAATGATAATTCATGTACCAATAAAGATCTTTATCATTTACGGGAACAAAAGCAGCCCTTAATCCAGTTTTTACGAACTGTTGGAATTCCTGTTTAAATCCATGTCCCTGAGGAAACACAGTTAAGCCACGCACTGCTACCCGGCCTGAATGCACTGGAGCCTTGAGTCCCAACCACTTGCCCACCACTGAGTGCAATCCATCACACCCTACCAAGACCTGTCATGGGACATGGCCATAGTACAAATACTTCTTTCAATTTCACACAAGCTAAGACAATTATGAGAATTTGAACCTCTTACGCTCTGAGTCTTCCATCATATTTACCTTGGCTTTGATGATAGTTCCATCGTCTAGTTGCAGAGTGGCAATGGAAAAGCCTTCATTTGTTATGTGGGTATGGATGGAGATGAGCTTTGAGGAAAAACGGATGGTTCCAAGGGGTAACTCTTCTGCTAGAGCCTCCAACAGGGCTTTCCTGTGGACCATTCTATGTTCATTTTGCTTCCTGGATTCCACATAGCCCCAAATAAAAGTTAGATTCAATTATTTTGTTTTAAACTTAATCAGTTGACTCAAAACTCAACGGGTCATTCAAGAATGCTATGAGTTGCGAGGCAACTCTGTTTCTCGTAAATCCTATGTATTGATGCAGATTTTTTCTCGGTGTAGATTATTGATAAAACTGAGAAAATAAAGTGTATATTGGATTCATCTGGTGTGCAAGTGTGTGCTTCGTTAGTTGGTTAATTAAGCATTTTATGAGAAGATTTATCATTTGCCTGATTCTTTTAAGGATCTGTCAAGAATCAAGATGTTGGAAAGCACAAAAGTTATCAAAAGATAGCTCATCTCTTCAGGCAACTGAAATTAAAGAAACAGGAGGGTCTTGTGGTTTATAGGGCTCAGACAATCAAGGAATTGAAAGGTTCTTTAATTGCGAGATCGCCGCTGAATTGGGTATTGAGCTCTTCAACTAGACTCTGTGATTTGTGAGCTTTGAGGTTTGAGGGAACTATAGTTATTGTAGTAACGAGATAGAGGTAACCAACCCTTGAATCCGTTGAACCCCAGTATAAGAAACTTCTTGAGTAGCTCCATTAGCGACATTGGTGACGACTCCCCTGAATTCCATGCATGCTGGTTAGTTAATAGATTACATAGATCTTTCCGATTAAACTAAAATCAGCTAGAGAGAGAGAGAGAGAGAGGTGGAGCTCACTTCAATGAAGGAGGAGAAGAGGTGAGCTTGTGAGCAACACCGAGATGATGGAGAGCAACCCATCCATTGGATAAGAGGCTGATGGCTGCACCAGTGGCTCGGAGCTCCGGCGACTTCTCCAGCACCAAGCATCGAACACCGACCCTCTTTAGAGCTAAGGCCGTTGCAAGGCCTGCGATCCCCGCCCCTACGATTACTACATCCTCGCTGATTTCCATCTTTTCTTGCTCACACTCTGCTCGCTCTCAATCCATATAAATCATCTCTTTATTACTGTTCCTCATCACAAGGGGACCCACCCATTAAATAAACAAAATGCATAAGAAAGAGAGAGATAAAGGGCAGGGGAGCCGTATAATATCGTGAAAGTCGCCTGAAGATTAAAGAATTCAAAACCGCACTTACTCCCTTCGTCGTTTCCTCCCATGGTTTTAGGTATCGGTCTAGGAACGGTGTATGATGGTCAAATTTTTTTTTTGTTTTTTGATAGAAGAAAGACATATTATATATTAGAAATTAGAGACATAAACAGAGTTCTTGAGTTGACCGTATACAAATTTCAAGGGATGATTACAAATGGGTTCAATCAAAGGGATTTTCAGGAATGATTGCAAATGGGTTGAAAGATACTTGCAACTCATTCTTCCCAAATCGATTTGGGAAGATGAATGGATTTGGAAAGATGATTTGCAAGGTTTTTTTTTTTTTCAAATAAGGGCATTTTTGTCATTCTATCCTATCAATGGGTAGAATGGTCCACCAATGTTAAAAATATTGGAATCCGTTATAACATAACGGATCTATCTAACTAAAGGGACTATAGTGATACTTAGCTTGGAATGCAGGGATGCACATAAAATTAATGAAAATTCAAGGGAACAACTATAAGTTTAACCATTTTAAGGGAGACATTTGGAAATAACACTTTTCTTTTTTGGTATCATAAACAATATTATACTTATCGTGAAAAAAGTGTCCCATACACATGAGACCTAATTAATGAAATAAAATAACAAAAATTTCAGAGGAGAGAAAAACTGCATTCAGACATTGCCAAAAAGACTAAAAATAGCCCCTAAGAAGTAAGAACACGGTTTAAAAATCTAAATACGATGGATTGAATCGACTAATTCAAATTTAAATCAGGCGTGATCAACCCCATTCCAATTGTTCCAGAATGACTAAATCTAAGGCTTTTAGGATTGAATAGCTTAGGTTTCAGATTTAAAGGGATGATTTAAGGGTTTTGGGGATAGCTTTTGAACGATTCCAATCCAAGATCAAATCAGAATCATCAAAAACCAATTCGACCCTGATGTCAAATTTAAAATCCTCTGCCTAGGAAATCAAGAGGCATCGAAACCTAATAAGGGAGACCTGCGTGATCGTGTGAATCATGTTCAAACAAATTAAAAAATTTCTCAACTTTAATTCATTCTATTATTTATTTATATTTTTTATTATTCAATATTTTAGAAAATTATCTAAATTGGCAAAATGGCAAATTTCACCGGCAAATTCTGTTTGTGCCAAAACCTAATAAGTGAGAAGGAGATCTTGGGGCCCACCTATTTTCCATGTTTTAGCCCCATCCAACTTGTCACATGATCCATGCAAACTGGGAAATTGTTAGCTCAAAATTTTAAACCAGTTCATAAAAATAAACAAGTCCGTTTGCATGTTAAATAGTCAACGACTATGTGGGTTTACCATGCTAGTTAATTTCTCATTCTCCATTTTAATTACACATATAATTAAAGATAAAAAAAAGTCACAAATTATATGTTGTTTGTGGTTCTCAATTAGGGAAAAAAAGAAAAGGAAAAAGGTTCTCTGAGCCGCTGGTGTAGGGGTACACTAGCACATCTTTATCTATTTCTCTCCTCTTTATAGGATATGACCTCGCTGTCCTTCAATGTAGGATACCATTTTGATATGCCTCATTGATGTGCTCCTCTATGTCCTCTACCTAGAAAGACAAGAATTGTTTTCCTCTACCCCCTTTAAGAATCATAGTCCACCACTTTGACCACGTGGATAGATGATGTGGCAATTTTGTCTATTTGACAGAGAAGACACGGTCTGAATTACCCATGTGTCGAATTTCAAATTCTAAATTCAATATTTGAACATATCTCCTCGCATGCATTCATACATGGGTCATGCCTATGATATTCTTATCATTGTTATGCACTCCCCCATGTTCCTAGGATTTCTAAAGTTATATTTTGCCACTTAACAGAATCTGCTTGAAATGTTGTGTAACATGTGATTAGTGGGCCTTGGGGGTCTACCTATCCTGATGAGCTTCAGGCCCATTTAATTTCTCATGTGCATAACATGTATCGAATTTAATTGAACTTTTTAAATCGGAACCTGAACTAAACTGATTAACACCTTTTTACCCCCAAAAAACTGATTAACACCCTTATTAATCTCACTATAATTATTAACATATGTGGTTAAAACAATTGAAGAGGGAACCTTTTGTTGGGAAAGATATCTAAAAAGCCTTGACCATAGAAGAAGAGAAGCATAATTCATTTCTTTTTGTAATTAATTTTCATCACCACTAATCAGTCTTAAACCCCATTTGGGACCCATTAGGCAAGGAAATGCTAGGCAATTTCCCAGAGTCATAGTATATAGAATCAAAGACAAATCTGTATAGAAGTTTAAAGAAGATAATATCCCTAATGAGCTTCATCAACCATCCTGAACCCCCTCCTTGTTGAGCCCATCCAGAAAGATAAGACTTGGTTATCAAACCAGCCACTCTCCATCTCCTCTCCACAACATATCCATTAATGGCTTTGGGCACTTCCTCAGGCACGATTCGCCTGTTTTGGAGGAATGAATTCCCGATATGTCGGCCCAGGACAACGGCATCCTCTAGTGCTGAACAACCACCCTGACCAAGATCAGGCGTCATCGGGTGCAACGCATCGCCGGCAACTGTGATGTTACCTCTGCTTAGGTTTTTCAATAGAAGGTCCCATGGACATCTAAGTACTAAAGGAGCACACGTTAATGCAGGAAGATCAGAATGTTTGACAACTTCTAAGTATTTTGGAGGGAAGTCTTTGGCCAAGTTTTCCAACACTTCCTTCTGGATCAACAGTGGGTCTACTGGAATTTCATTACCTGAAATAACAAAAACATGGAAGGTGTGTTTGGTTGGTAAGAAAAGAAAGAAAAAAAATTTGAAAAAGAAAAGAGAGAAAGCTTACCTGTAGATTCTGAGTAGTAGAACAGGAACCAATAAAGATCTTTATCATTGATAGGAACAAAACCACCCCTTAGGCCTGGTTTTACAAACTGGTGGAGTGCTTGGCTAAATCCATGGCCTTGGGGATACACAGCTAAGCCACGAATGCCGTTGCGGCCAGAAGGCACTGGAGGCATGAGACCCAACCACCTTCCCACCACTGAGTGTACCCCATCGCACCCTATCAGGACCTGTCATGCATGCATGACCTTATTTATATATATGTTCATACTCACAAACTACACAAATTAAGAAATTTCAGTTACATCTTCTATCCATAAACTTCTACGCACCTTGGCTTTGATGATGGTATTGTCTTCCAACTGTAAAGTGGCAATGGAAGAACCTTGGGGTGTTGTGTGGGAGTGTATAGATATAAGTTTTGAAGAGAAACGGATTGTATCTGGGGGTAATTCCTCTGCAAGTGATTCCAATAATTTTCTCCTGTGAACAACTATAGGTCCATTTCTCCTAGATTTTCCAAATATAAGAAAAAAACAGTTGTTAGATCAACATAATGAACATTGTTTAAAAAATCTGAGTAGAAGGGACAAAATAAAGAATTAAAAAAATCTGAGAGTACCAAAAAGGTCAAAAGGACCTTTGCCATTGTCAATTTTATTTTATCCTACTTTAGAAAATTGGACCCCAATAATAAATCAAAAAGTGGAAAGTTTAGGTTTATTTTCATTTTATTACCAAGTGAGCCCACTAGTATTGTTTGACTCGTTTGTTAGCAAAACAATTAATATAATTAACAAAGTTTCATTAAAAAAAATGGGAGAAGGAAGGCTGCCAGGTTCCGTGGAGCTGTCCAGACACAGGAAAGGTGAAATGACCTGTTCCCGTTTTGAAATGAAAAATCCCACCCCTATTGGTTACCCCTAAGCGTACTCTCCTTGCCCCCGAGCTTGTGTAGATTGGTGTGTGGTTTGTGTGATTATACTTTCATCAAAAAATAAAAATAAAAAACTCGAAAGCAAGGTGTAACGAACCCTTCGAACCCAGAGTAAGAGACCTCTTTAACAGCTCCATTAGTAACATTGGTGATTCGACCCCTGAAAATAATAACAGTAGTACAACCAATACATGAGATGAGCAGATCGAGTATCTCACAGACTCACACCAAGAAATGAGAGCAAACGCAGGAATGAAGGAAGAAACAGTTGTGTTTAATTACTTTTGGGTAGGGACATAGAAGGGGGAGAGCTTGTGAGCTACACCAAGGGCTTCAAGAGCAAACCATGCATTTGAGTAGAGTGCAAGGGCTGCACCAGTGATTCTAAGCTCTTCCCATCTCTCTAGCACTAACACTCGAACCCCAACCCTCCTCAGAGCTACTGCCGTCGCAAGACCTGAGATCCCAGCTCCCACGATCACTACCTCCTCTTCTCTCATCTCCATATCTCTCCCTCAAGGTGAAAGTTGAAGATTTTATTGCACAAAATGTTCAGAGAGAACTTGATCTAGGTTGAATGTCTAATACAAAGGAAGGGACTTGATTTATATAAACTACTTTTATGATTGACGTCAAGATTCCTATTTTATAGGCATTTTTCTTGGGGCTCTTTTAATATGAGACTATAAATACGAGTTTTTTTTGGACATTTCGATCATTGAGGGGTTATATGTTGTCATGTAGAGCCAATGGTTATTTCCACGCATTTCTTTTTGGATGATTAACTAAACTAATGATTCACTTAAAAAAAACATTAATTGTTTTTATTAGGAGAATCAGACAATGAAGCCAGCATAGAAACAAATTGAATTTTAAAAAGGGTTTTGCTTTGGTTGTAAGTTGGTACCATGACTGTTTTTTGCTTGAGAGTGATTGTAAATTTTTTATAATGAAAATATCAGATTCATGGTGATATTTTGGTGATATTTTGTAGGATATGCAAATTTTTTTTGGTCTTATATATGAGACGTAAGTGATTACACATTCCATCCAACTAAAAAACAAAAGAAAGAGATATTTTCTAGTATGCTCACAATGAGATTTCCCACATAGCATATCAAGTGGGGCTAAAATTTCGTAGATATATCTATGTGTAGAACTTAAGCCATGTCTGGTTAAAAAAAAAAAGAAAGGGATATTTTCTCGTAGCTCTCAAAGTATTTCTTTCAAGATCCATCATCTTGAGCTATGCGGATGTCTCATTGATTATAGTTGTCCACGGAATGAGTGGTGTACTTAATGTATAGTCACATGTCAGTTTTTTATTTGTCTGTATTTCAATCATTTGGTCTACCATTTTTTGAATTTTCACCCTTATATTTATAATTGTTGGACCAAAATATTTTAATTATTTTACATATATGGCTTTATGTTTTCGTACAAGGAGCAAATGCGCTAAAAGCTATTAAAATAAATTAATTATTAGTGAAATAAGAAACTTGTCCATGTTTTGTGTTGTGTACAAAGTCTTGGCTCATTGAAAGAGAAGAGGAAGAGTGTTACCCAAAAAAAAAAAAAAAAGGAAGAAGAGGAAGAGGAAGAGGGGGAAAATGTCACCATATAGGGAGATAGATGCTTTTATGTGACTTCAAAAAAATTTGAGATGTGATGAATCAAAATAATACCTTTTTCTATCCAACAATTGGAAATTTGGAAGTGCCAAATCATTATCTATCCATTTTGCAATACAACAGGAAAAGATGCCTCACGATCCGCCATATGATTGAATCGGCTAGGAGATTTGATTTATTGCCATTAACATAGTACCTTATCCATCAAATTAGTTGGCTAAAATAACCTTCTTAAAATAGTTTGACATTTAAGATATAAAAAGTAAAAAAAAAAAAAATGATAGGCGATACAGTTAGACGTATTGGAATTCAAAATTAATTATATGAGAAAAGGTTCCTCGTGTTGTCTAAGAATAGGATACACTGGCACCTTTGTTTCTATCTCGTTTTTCCTCAAAGAGATGACCTCAGTACCTTCCTATGTAAGATATTGTTTTGTCGCACGTCATTAATTAGTGTTCTCCTCTATATCAGGAAGCTTCCCACAATCATAATTTACACCAGCAAAAACCCTAGGGTAAAGAAACTTGTAGAAGATGGCATCCCTTAAGAATTTCATGAACAAACTAGAACCACTTTGCTGCACCCAACCTGAAAGATAAGACCCTGTGATCAAAGTAGCAGCTCGCTATCTCCTCTCCTTCACACACCCTTCTATAGCTTTAGCTGCCTCTACACCTACAATCCGTCCATTTGATGAGAGGTAGGGGTGTCAATACCCAACCCGAACCGATGAAACAGGCCTGAACCAGCCCGAACGAGCCAGGACCACACCGGACCGAACTCTTAATGGTTCGGGTTCGGTTTGTGGATCCAGAGAGGCAAACGGTTTGGTTTGGTTTGGGCTAGCCCGACGGTGCACCGATAGCCTGAACCGTTAGGCTCGAACCCAAACCCAACCGACCTAACCCGATAAAGAAGTAAATCAATAAATGCCTAATGCCCCATTGCCCCTTAAATGTGTTGTGATAGTTTCTCACTTTATCTCATATCTTTTGTTAGTGATTACCCAACCAATTGTATCCATAGGCCATAGGACATAGGATACAAAGATGCATTGTATTTGAAATATTTTATGTACTTTAAAGAGAAAGAGAAGAAAAATTAGCACTAACCGGAACCTTACTAGTTATATAAAACCGGTACCAAACCGATATCAACCCGTTATTATAAACCGAAACCGACACGAAACCAAACCGCACCGAAACCGAACATTTCTTAATGGTTTGGTTTCGATTTCTATAAAAGTCACACCGAAACCGAAAAGCCCGAACCGAAACCGGCCCGAACCGGCCCATTGACACCCCTAATGAGAGGTAAGAATTACCCAAGTGTCTTCCAAGGACGACTGCATCTTCAAGCGCTGAACCACCACCCTGGGCCAGATCTGGTGTCATTGGGTGCATTGCATCACCTGCAACCGTGATGCTCCCCTTATACACATGGCCAAATATTAGGTCCCATGGAAGTCTGAACGTCAATGGAGCCCACGTCAGTGTTTCCAGATCAGCATGTTGAACTACTTCTAAGAATACTGAAGGGAAGTCCTTGGCCAAATTCTCCATTACATCCTTCTGTAGCAACTTGGGGTCTGTTATTGGAGTCTCCTCACCTGAAATAAATCAATGTCAAACATGGATGAAAAAATGGGGGAAAAATTAGTTGAAATTAAAATGCTAATTAATATTATACCATTAAATGTAGAAGTGTAGGTGAGGAACCAATAGAGACCTTTATCAGTAAGGGGAACAAAACCAGCTCTTTTGCCTTGGTCTATGAACTGATAGACTTCCCCCTTATTATAACCATGGCCTTGAGTAAATACTGCTAGACCACGCATAGCTGACCGGTTTGCATTCACTGGGTCCATCAGTCCCAACCAGCGGGCAACCACTGAGTGTACACCATCACACCCTATCAACACCTGTACGTCGCATCACCCCAAAAGAAATATGTAAATTTCAGTATCAATACAAAGGAAGTGAGTGGGGGCAATAATCAAATCAGAAGTCATTAAGCACAGTAAGCACGAACCTTGGCCTTGATGACCGTCCCATCGTCTAGACTTAAAAAGACAGCAGCAGAAGAAGCTTCATCATCTAGGGCGAGGGTACGGATGGAGGTAAGCTTTGAAGAGAAACGAATGGTACCAGGGTCCAATTCTCCTGCTAGTGTCTCCAATAAGGCTCTTCTGTGGACTGCGATAGGTCCACTGAACTCCCTGCATCCACCAATATGCAGCAGGGTAGGGACGATGATCATCTCATTCCATTGACTCAAATGTTCAAAAATTCAATTTTTCTGCAACTATTTGCAGGACAATTTCAGCATCTCTGTGCGGTCAATTAATTCATTCTGAGACGATAAATACCAAGAATTGTAGATTTTTTAAATTGATTTACCCCTTATCCGTATTGTGTCACTAATACAACAATACGGTATCAACATAGTATCGAGATCGGCAAGGTGCATAATCGATACGGATTGCCCGATTCAGGCAATCCGATACCGATACTTAGAACCATGTGCTAAGACTCCAGAGCCTTTTGTTTTTCTCTAGCATCAACTGGTCAAATCTTTGGTTGAAAAATAAAATTATTTTGGTACAAAAATTAAGTAATGTTATATAGTATTATACAACATAATTTGATTTTGAAAGGTAACATGTACATAATAGTTGCTTTAGAAAGTCAACTTATTAAAATTGACTCAATGATTGATAGGTTTATTAATTAACCTTGTGAATAGACAAATACTTTAAAAAAAAAAAAAATGGGCCCAATTTCCCCCCTATTTTGTAATAAAGATGAAATACAAAATATACCTTTAAAAAGAAAATCCCCGAAACTGAGATGATTTTGGATTTTTGACATTTCTCACAAGTTCTTTGTGTATAACCTTCTCTAATATTATATCTAGCACTAGCATACTTAATTAGTCTAGATCGATGAAGTTTAGTTGAGAGAATTGATATTTTATTGTATGATTATTTTTTTAAATTTAGGGAGTCCGGTCCCTACACACAAAGTAATAGAAATCTTCAGCTTCACCCATACACTCGCTTTAAATGCCATGACCTTTTAAAGCAAAAAAAATCCTAATCAATCTTAGTCTGATCATCTGATTCAGAAGGTGAAGAAGAAACACTGGGAAGTTTCCCACAATCAAAAATTACGGCATTAGCAACCCTAGGGTAAAGAATCTTGTAGAAGATGGTATCCTTCAAGAAGTTGATGAAGGAACTGGAACTACTTTGCTGCACCCAACCTGAAATATAAGACCCTGTGATCAATCTAGCACCTCGCCATCTCCTCTCCTTCACATACCCTTCTATAGCTTTAGCTGCCTGATCTACGGCCAGAATCCGCCCATTTGAGAGTAAAGAATTGCCCAAGTGTCTTCCAAGGACGACTGCATCTTCAAGCGCTGAACCACCACCCTGGCCCAGTTCTGGTGTCATTGGGTGCATTGCATCACCTGCAACCGTGAGGCTCCCCTTGTACACGTGGCCAAATATTAGGTCCCATGGAAATCTGAACTTCAATGGAGCCCACGATAGTGATTCCAGATCAGCATGTTGAACTACTTCTAAGAATACTGAAGGGAAGTCCTTGGCTAACTTCTCCATTATAACCTTCTGTAGCAACTTGGGATCTGTTATTGCAGTCTCCTCACCTAAATAGCAATGGTGGAATGGTGATCAATATATCAATCAATTAATGTCAGAGCAGCTGGTGGATGAAACAATGGATATATCATATATATATATATAGCTTGGGGGGATGTTAAATAAGTTGAAATTGAAATGGTATCATACCATTAAATGTAGAAGTGTAGGTGAGGAAGAACCAATAGAGATCTTTATCAGTGAGGGGAACAAAAGCAGCTCTTTTGCCTTGGTCTATGAACTGATGGGCTTTCCCCTTATTATATCCATGGCCTTGAGGAAATACTGCTTGACCACGTACAGCTGACCGATTTGCTTTCACTGGCTCCTTCAGTCCCAACCAGCGGGCAACCACTGAGTGTACACCATCACACCCTATCAACACCTGTACGTCGGAAGTCGAAACACCCAAAAAGACTTATTATATTTTGAAGTATCATTCATTAATACAAAGGAAGGAAGAAAGGAAGGAAGGAAGGATGTGGGGGGCAATAATCAAATAAGAAGTCATTAGGGACGGACGAACCTTGGCCTTGATGACCGTCCCATCGTCTAGACTTAAGATAGCAACACAAGAAGTTTCATCATCATCATCATCTAGGGCGACGGTACGGATGGAGGTAAGCTTTGAAGAGAAACGAATGGTCCCAGGGGACAATTCTTCTGCTAGTGTCTCCAATAAGGCTTTCCTGTGGACTGTGGTAGGTTGATTCCTGCATCCAACATTAATATTTGCTAAAATTACAATTACTTCTTCCCGATCTTCTTCGTGTACCACCATTTAAAATAAAATTCAATTTTGTAGACTTGTTTGTAACCTAATAATATATGCAGGGACGATGATCATCTCATTCCTTTGGCTCAAATGTTCAAAAATTCAATTTTTCTGCAACTATTTAAGGATAATTGAAACATCGCTCCAAACCATATAATAGAATTGCAGAGAAAGTAAACAGCCATAAATTGGAAGATAAAATAGAAGAGATCGAGAAACTACTCGCCCGTTAATCCCTTCAAAAGATAGATGATGAGTAGCTCCATTAGCAATATTTGTGATGTGTGCCCTATCAAGAATTCCCGAATCAGTCACAAGGGAAAAGAAGAAAATAGGATCTTTCGATCACATTGATCGCTCGTTTCTCTGTGTGTGTGTGTGAAAGCGAGAGAGAAGATTAAAATGGAAGGTAAGGTAAGATAAGATTAGTCATAAAAAAATTACTTTTGGAGAGGGGAATAAATGGGGGTGAGCTTGTGAGCAACACCGAGTGCTTGGAGAGCAAGCCATGCATTGGGGAAGAGTGCAAGAGCTGCACCAGTGGTTCGTAGCTCTCGCGATCTCTCCAGAACCAAAGCTCTAATCCCAACTCTCTTTAGAGCCAATGCCGTCGCTAACCCTGCGATCCCTCCCCCAACTATCACTACCTCCTCCTCGCTTATTTCCATCTTCAAAACACTCTCTCTCTCTTATCTCTCTCTCTCTCTCTCTGGATCTTGATTCAGATGGGGCCTGATCCAAACTCGGGCAAAAGTATATATATATATATATATATATATATATATATATAAAACCTAACACCCGAGAAGGCAAGAAGCGTCGGCTTAGACGTCATACATGACTTATGAGTAACCAGCACGGATCTCTTACCTAAAAAACAGCACGGAACAAGAATATTCATTGAAGCATTGAATTAAGATATGAAGCCTAAGCCAATAAGATGATATGGGGAATTCTGAAATTCTACACACGGCACAATCAACGATGACTTTTTTTGTTTTTTTGGTGAAACACAACCAACGATGACCATTAATGACATCCAAGGTGAAGCCAGCAAAAGTATGAAACAGAGGACACTAGCATTCAAACATGACTTAGACCAAATGAGAAATTGTTCCACTTTTGTTTTTTTTGTTTTTCGGTAAAGAGAAAATGTCTCATTTGAAAACATCGGTTCATGACATCTGGTTGGTTCAGTGAACAGGTTTTTTTGGGGGTTAAATACGCATACCCCTACAATGGACCCAATATTTCTCATTCTCCTCTAAGCTCCTGACAATTCTATACGTACCTCAAAATTTCACGTACAGCCATTATTTTTTCAATCTATAACCATTTAAGTTCACGTAGTTAATTTTTTAGGAGGTATGTATATTTAACCTTATGTTTTTTTGGGTAAGTGTTGAGTGTGCAAGTTGCTACTTGCAATTGAGCTAACTTTGTCCTGTTTAATGAACAACTAAGCTCATAGAAGCCTCCTTTTAAGATGCTACGGTCTCTAACTCTTTTTTCTATCCCGAACAGAATTACTATCCTCTCTTTATGTATGATGTATAGATTTTCTTTTTCCTTCAATTAATTAATTTATTTTTTCATAAAAAAAATCTAAGTTCATAAATGCCTCCCAAATTAAAATTTGAATTGAAAATAAAAAAATGAGAAAAAGAACGTGTTATCGTGGGACGATAAAATAATTATCTTGCCTCTTAATTTTAAAAAGAAAAAGTGCCTGCTGCCACCAGGCCCACAATGAAACTTGTCGTGCAAGCTTCATATTTGAAATTCAAAGGATAACGCACAACTAAAAGTGTTAAAAGGTTGATTCAGTTCATTTCACCATACTTAGGGGTATTCTACCTAAAAAAACATACTTAGGGGTAGAAATCGTAACCACACTATTTAATTAAGGGTCCTCCTACATGTCACTAAGGATATTTTATCAACCCTCTTCAATTATTGTGATGAATGGAGATGAGAGCTTAGAATTTGTAAATTGACCCTAACATAATCTCTTGTAGGGAGAACTCCACAGAGCTCTCTCTCATGCTTTCTCCTTGTAGCCGCTGGTCGCCACGCCCTCGGCATCTCACGCCCCTCCCGTTGTATCTCCTTCCCCCCTCCCCCTTCCATAGGATTTTGTACTTTTAATATTCAAACTGCTTCTTTCTTTTTAATTTTTATTGAAAATTGATTTAAAATTAACACTGAATTAAATTGTTTATTATTATACGTTTTATTTTAATAATGATCAAGCTGTAGTTATTTATCTGCTTTTGAAACATGTGGATTGCTAGAAACAAGACTTAACTCCTCTCAAGTTCCCTACCAGGTCAGGTTCGTAGGTTCCTCTCATAGGGAGTTGGAAATGACAACCTCACCCCTTGCCCAAACACACTGACCGGGTGGGGTGAGGTCGTCATTTCTGCCTTCCCTATGAGAGGAACCTACAAACCTGACCGGACAGGAAACCTGAGAGGAGAAAAATTCCTAGAAACACATAGGGAAAACTGTCAACCAATATTGAGTACTTTGGATGCTTTTTAATTAGACTTGGAATGAAGAATGGAATCCGCCGGCTTGGACCGGTATTGTGGATGTTAATACTGATTCTTAGCCAATCCTGGTCAGAGAATTTGTAGGTATCTGTACTTGGATCGATCACAAACTGGATCCGTCGATCCGGTTCAAATTTTTGTTATAAAATAGACATCAATCCAAAATTCCAAATTGATCCAAGCCGATTCTGGCCAATACGGGTCCGATACAGTCTGTTACTGAATCTTAAACCATTATAGTGGCCAATACAGGTCTGATACATTCCTTCCAAAAGGTTACTACTACGCAGATAGTTCCATCTCCAAATCAGGTGGGTTTACTACTAGGTTAGTTACAAAATTTATTTTAATTTCTTTAAGTCCATAAACACTCTTCTTGGTGGCGTTTCCTTTGGAGATTTTTATTTATCTTAAATTTAAAATGTTTTTTTCACATGTCTTAAATGCAGAGATGCCTATTAAAATAACTATCTCGAAATGGACTCAAATCGATTCTCGTTGTGCTTTTTGCGAATCTAATATTGCATGCATCCATATGGCATCTCTTCATTTCATGTGATTGAATTAAGCATATCTGGGCGACAAGCCCGTTGGGATTAAGAACGGAACATCTCTCCCACTCTTCTTTGATTCAATCTAGTGACTCCCTCTTATCTGCGAAACTTTGTTATAAAGCCATGTCTAAATGGTTACTTCTGTTCTTATCATAAATTATTATTTTATTTGGCAATTTGGGAACATGGTGATACACAATACTGTTAAACCCGATTTGATGTGGATCATGAACAATACCCATAACAGGTTGTGTGACCTTAATATCTATCCTCCTACCTCAACACCTTTTGATTATCTACTCCATCAATTTATGAATTTTCAATATTGACTTGTATGGAATGTATGTCTGTATTTCACTACCCTATTCTCATGTGCGCAGGAACAACGTACATCCCTTGATATAAACAGATCGGGATGGATATATTCCATTTTTCTGCAAGGTCAACTTAAACTGATAGTTGCGGGTTTTTTTGGGAATAACAATTTTTTGGAGACAGAATTTTTTGATATACTCCAGCGCTTGGAACATTCTGCTTAGAAGGATTATTGAATTAAGGAAGTGTGGTGTAATAACAAGAACCTTGTAGACATGATAAAGAATCCAACTGGTGTTGTGCGGCCATGGTGATTACTTACTATGCTGCGTATAGCTCATCATGACCGCATTTTGGACCTCGATCTTTACCTTCTTAACAAATTTTGTACCTACCAACAAGAAGCACCTTGTGATTATCTATGTCTTAATATTTTTTTTTTCCATAAAAAAATAAATAAATAGATAAAACCCTTCCAAAAAAGGCCCTAGTTTAAAACTGGGAGGATATAAGACGTACAAATGAAACCCAACATTCGTCATATGGTTGGGATGTGGATCAAAACAAACAAATCCTAATCAATCTTAGTCTGATCTGCATTTAGTTCAGAAGGTGAAGAAGAAACACGAGGAAGCTTTCCACAATCATAATTTAAGCCATAAAAAATCCTAGGGTAAATAAAGTTGTAGAAGATGGTATCCCGTAAGAACTTCATCATGAACGAACTAGAACGACTTTGCTGAACCCAACCCAAAAGATAAGACCCTGTGATCAATCTAGCAGCTCGCACCGTTGGATAAAATGGCACCCTTTCTGGACACAAGGTATAGTCCAATGTGGGAAAAAAAAATCCTTTGCAGTGCTTTAATCCTGTGGTGCCTTGCAGTTCCGGCTTGAGAGCTCGACATGTGGAAAATGCTTAATCCAACAGTGTCGAGTTTGAGAAAAACAGAAAAAAAAAACTGGATGAATCGAGCTCGCACCGTTGAATTAAGTATATTCCATGTGTCAAGCTGACAGGACAAACTGCAAGACACCACAAGATTAAAGCACTGCAGAGGATTTTAATTAGGGCTGTAAATGGATAACCGAAAATCTGAATTCGATCCGCATCCGTATCCGTTTAGGGGCATCCGTATTCGATTAGAGATATCTGGAAGAAAAAAATCCGAATAATCCGATAAAAATCCAAATCCAAATACTTAATTATAAAAAATTAAATAAATAACGATCTTGAGGGTTTTTGAAGATTCAATAGGTTCCAGAATATGAGGAGAAGAAAATCATGATCTAAAACTATGGATTGAGAGTGAATTGTATCCACTAGGGGGAGGAAGGTTCGGGTTAGACAAGGCAGAGGTGTAAACGGATGGTCAAAAATACGAATTCGATCTGCATTCGTATCCATCCGAATCGGTTTAGAGGTATCCGTATTCGACCAGGAAATATCCAAATCCGATTACATCCGATCCGTATCCGAGCCGAATCCGATCTGTTTACAGGCCTAATTTTAATCCTCCAATGTGCACCTTTTGTCGTTCAGGCGGTTACCTAAATGGTAGATATTTTGGGATAAAAATCCTCCACAATACCAGCGGGGCGGCAGTGCACATCCGACGGTACAGCAGAGGCCATGTGTGCCATGTGTGCCACCTGGCCTCTGCTGTGCCATCGGATGTGCACTGCCGGCCCGCCAGTATTGTAGAGGATCCTAGTCCGATATTTTGTGTCCTGTAGAAAGTTTTTTTTTTGTGGCAAATTTACGAAACACCCCTTGAAAATAAACTGATATTCATATCACCCTCTCATATTTGAAAATACTCAGATCACCCCCTGCATTAGAGCCCTATACTCAAATTAGACCCTACCGTTAGTTAACTGATGAAGTCAGCTAGTTAAATTTTTTGAAAACCCTAAACTACCCTTGAGAAGAGTATAACCTCTATTTTACCCTTAGATCTAAAAACCTAACATGTACTCTTCTTTTTTTTTTTAATTAAAATAAGGAATCAGAGAGGGAATATTCCCTCTCCTTCTTCCCCAAATGTAGAGTTACTATTTTACCCTTGAACCTAAAACCCCCAATATCCATCTTCTTCCTCACATGACCTGCAACTTAATCTCTGCAACTTATAGGGTTTCAAAATTGCAGGTAGAAACCAGCAAATCGTGATTAACCGGAGTGAGCACCTGCTCTATAACTCCCAACGAAGGGATAAACTCATACGATGACCAATATACCGGTGAAGGATACCGGAAAAAACCCTTGAGGTTTACAAGGGTTTTAAAAACCCTTGCGATTTTCGGATGAAACATGTCAGAAATTGATGGATTATGGTGAATGTTCTAATATTTGAGACTTGACTTCATTTATTGGGCGCTTGAATGGGAGAATCATTAGTGGAAATGTTCTGATTTACGTGAAATTTTTAATTTGTTCTGATATGACGTAACTGTGATGTGGTATTATGGTATCTCAATCCTCAATCCCTATTCTCTATACATGAGAGGCGTGTCAAATTTGGACGACACAAACCCCACGCCCACCATTATCTAATCTCTAATCTCTCCTAATGCCCTCCACGAAGGAAAGCCTAAATCTATCCACAGCCACAGTCAAACCCACCGCAGGGTTCCGATCATAGATTTGCGGGACAGCATCATCCATAAAGATCTAACTTTAAGGAACAAAATCGTCGAGAAGGTGCGACAAGCATCGGAAACGTTGGGGTTCTTCCAAGTGGTGAATCTTGGGATCCCTCAAGCTGTTCGGGATGAGACGCTGCAAGGTTAAGACAAATGCCAAGCTCCTCATAAGATCAATGGTACCCCGGTTAGTCTAGCGACACCTACAAAAGTTCTGAGGAAGGAAGATGAGACATCGTTACCTCCTCCAAGGACTTTTATTTATCAATTTGCCTGAAGATGCAGGTTGGTCGGAGATGGAGAAGGAGCTCCGGTGCCGGTGCTGAAGAAGGTGAAACACTTTAGTCCTTCATCCCACTTGATTTTGGGGTTAAAATTGTCTTTTCAATGTACAAGGGTAAAATAATCATTTTACACAAATAATTAATAGCAAACTAACACCGTTAGTGTAGAGGGAGTGATCTGAGTATTTTCAAATATGAGAAGGTGATTTGAGTATCAACCCATTTTCAGGGATTGTTTCATAAATTTCCCTTGTTTTTTTTTTGATAAAACTTGCAGAAATTCTTAGCTCATCCAAAAAAGTGGAGGAAACATGTGGATGGCTAAAAATACATGGGGGGAAATGCTTTGGAGGCTTTTATTTGACTTCAAAATGTGAGATGCTATTTTGGAATTTGAAATGGGGTTTTTGGTTCTTCAGAATGATTTAGCACGTTTTAGGTTTTTTTTATAGATCGGTAGGTTGTTGATATATGTTGGCGCATCTGATGAGGAGCTTATGAACATTCTCGAGTGAAAAGTGAAAACACACTCTGTAGGCAAGTATTGAAAGTTTAAAATGTCATACTACATCTCTTTGTTTACCATTAGTCATTAACACAAGAACAAATAATTTCGGGAAATTCTATCTTGTCCTCTGAAACTAAAAAATACATCGAAAATCCAATAATAGAGATGTAGAATACGGGACAATAGTGGGCTCAGCCATCAACCTGAAGAATAATTGCAGTAACTTTGCTCCGAAGATGAGTTGCATGTTAGGGCTTTTCTCCTAACCGGAGATGGGAGAGACGTTGCCCCGTGGATGATTCTCTGTGGTTAGGGTTCTTCAATAATTATAAATAAGGAAAATAATAGAAGAAAAAATTTATTTTAGTAGGCAATTTGTTAATATATAAAGGGTAAATTACATGTCACTTCCTATTTTTCAAACGAAACTCAAATCACCTCCTGATTTTTTAAAATATTCAAATCATCCCGTTTAGACCCCAATATAACAAATTAGTCTCTCAAGTTAGTTTTATGCTGTTAAGTGATGATCTCAGCCAATTAAATAAATTTAAATTCTTAAACTACCCTTGGTTAGTATAAAGTTACTATTTTACCCTTAAATCTAAAAACCCCAAAATTCCTCATCTTCACATGACCTGCAACTCGCATGTAGAGGAGCTCACGGTGGAGTTCGTTAATGGAGGGGTCACAGCGAGGAGATAGAGGGATGTGTAGACGAGCTCAGGACGGAGGTTGTTAATGCAGGGGTCACGGCGGAGGTCATTCTCGGCGGTGCCTTTGACGCTCTATTTTCCACCAAAGCTTGAATCTATTCGAGGAGACGATAGAGATTCTTCTAAGACAGAGCACAGATTACACCGTTAGACTTTGTCTCCGTATTCAGCATGTGTGATCTAGGATCTTGGCTTATATGATTCGTATCAGGATTTAGAAACTATAGATTATCAATTCATCATTATTGGATTCAGATCTTACTGATTTTGTTTTTTTACCCATGTTTTGATTTTAGGGTTTTATTGGTTGATGGATTTGTAAACCGAAGGTTTCTTTCCCCAATTTTTCTGATGGATTTGTAAACCGGATGTTTCTTTCACCAGGCTTGTGCGCAGGTTAGTATGTCAAAGCTTTGATCTAGATGTGTTTGGATTGGTAAAAATAGTTTCTTGATTTGTTTTATTAATTCTGGTGATGCAAAGATAGGGATCCCAATTGGAGCTCCAAAACCAAGTGAAGGGCCAGGTAATTTTTTCTATTTATTTATTTTTTGTTGTTTTTCATATTCTTCTGCAAATATTGGAAACTGGGTTTTGCTTTGGATCCACAAATTTACTGTGATAATCTCTGGATATGTTTTCCTCCTTCATTACTGGTGAAGGAGAAGTAGATCAGCTCAACTCTGTTTTGAGAATTTAGATTGAAAATCTCTTTGGGTGTAACATTCACAGGAGGAAAAATTACAGGGGAGCCAGTAGGGTCCCCATCATCAACCACTTTTTTTTTTGGGTGCATCTCCATCATCAACAACAAAAATAAGAAATGGTTTTCATAAAAAAAAAAACAAAAACAAAAAATGGTGCTTCAAACATTATAACAAGCTGGAAGAAGATGGAAGAGGAGAAGAAGAGACGGACTTACCATAGAATGAAATCAGTTTTTATTTGTTTTATTTGTTGAAATCAAAACGGGTAAATATGTCATTTCATTTTTTTATTTGACTTAAGTTAACATCATTACTTTAGAGGGGGATGATTGAGTATTTTCAAAAAACCAAGGGTGATTTGAATTTCATTAAAAAATCAGGAGGTGTTGTGTAATTTACTTATTTACCACATATAATATATTCTAACGTTTTTCGTACCAAGTTAATTAATTTATTCAATATTTTGAAAAATAGGGGAGGTACATATGAATAGTCAAGAAAGATGGATGCATCGAAAATTAATTGATCCCTCAAGGGAGGCATGTGTAAATTTTCCATTTTTTGTAATCTTTTGTGTGAGAGATTCCAATGACTTCAGTGTGAGGAAGAATCGGATTTGGCTCTCCTCCAGTTGTGGCGGGAGCTCGAGGGTCCAACCCAACAAAAAGGGAGAGGGGGCATGGGTTGCACTTGTGAAATGACTAAAACCCCCCGTTGCTTTGTTGGGCTAGAGCTAGACCCTCCAGCTCCCACGCCACGACTGGAGGAGAGCCAAATTAGGAGGAATCTGTACATCACATTAATGGCTGTGCAGAGAATTGTATCATTCGCACAGATTCCACAAAATCAGAGCAAGAGAGATAAAAATTAAAGAACCCCAAATGAAACATTGGCACCTCTCTGTATATATATGAGAAAAGGTTCTCTAAGTTGTCTAAGAATAGGATACACTGATTTCTAATGAACATAAAAAAAAACGTAAAGTTGCACCTCTGTGTTTATCTCTTTATTCTTCAAATGAAATGACCTCAGTACCCTCTTATGCACGATATTGTTTTGTCGCACCTCATTAGTGTCCTCTATACTACATGCTCAGAGAATCCTCTCCCTAATAATATTTTTTTAACTACTATATAAATTAGCTATCCTTTCAAAACAAACAAATCCTAATCAATCTTAGTCTGATCATCTGATTCAGAAGGTGAAGAAACACTGGGAAGTTTCCCACAATCATAAATTACGCCATTAGCAAACCTAGGGAAAACAAACTTGTAGAAGATGATACCCTTTAAGAAATTCAAGAAGGAACTAGAACCCCTTTCCTGCACCCAACCTGAAATATAAGACCCAGTGATCAAACTAGCACCTCGCCATCTCCTCTCCTTCACATACCCTTCTATAGCTTTAGCTGCCTGATCTACAGCCAGAATCCGCCCATTTGAGAGGAAAGAATTGCCCAAGTGTCTACCAAGGACGACAGCATCTTCAAGCGCTGAACCACCACCCTGGGCAAGCTCTGGTGTCATTGGGTGCATTGCATCACCTGCAACCGTGATGCTCCCTTTGTACACGTGGCCAAATATTAGGTCCCATGGAAATCTGAACATCAATGGGGCCCATGACAGTGATTCCAGATCAGCATGTTGAACTACTTCTAAGAAAACTGAAGGGAAGTCCTTGGCTAAGTTCTCCATTATAACCTTCTGTAGCAACTTGGGGTCTCCTATTGCAGTCTCCTCACCTGAAATAAATAAATGATAAATTAAAATGTTTAATTGAAACAGCTAGCAATGGTGGAATGTCGTCAATATATCAATCAATTAATTTCAGAGCAGGTGGATGAAACAATAGATATATATATATAGCTTGGGGGGATGTTAATTAAATTAGTTGAAATTGAAATGCTAATTAATATACCATTAAATGTAGAAGTGTAGGTGAGCAAGAACCAATAGAGATCTTTATCAGTGAGGGGAACAAAACCAGCTCTTTTGCCTTGGTCTGTGAACTGATGGACTTCCCCCTTAGTATATCCATGGCCTTGAGGAAATACTGCTAGACCACGTACAGTTGACCGATTTGCTTTCACTGGCTCCTTAAGTCCCAACCAGCGGGCAACCACTGAGTGTACACCATCACACCCTATCAACACCTGTCGCAACACCCACAAAAAGATTTATTATATATATATATATATTTTTTGGTGGGGACTTATTATATTTTCAGTATCAATACAAAAGTGGGGCAGGCAAAAATTATCCTTTTACCCAATGAGACTTCCTCAGGATCTAAGATTGCATCTACCCGTTTACCCAATGAGGTTTTTATATAAAATTTTCTCCTTCATTAGGTTTTCAGTGCCAAAAAAACATAAAAGGACTGAACCCATGGATCTTTATCCTCTCAATTTATATGTCCTTTAATTTTCTCAATTCTATCTAATAGGAGGTGAAAATGATCACCTTACCCCCTACCTGAAAACATTGCCTGGGTGCAGTCTACCTCTCTATTAGAGGGAATTGAGAAAATTAACGGGCAGGCAAATTGAGGTGATAATTTTCCCTAAACCCATAGTATAAATCCGGAATCCGGATTCAGATCTATTTTAAAAAATAGAATATGCCACATAGATCAAGAATCGATGGAAATCAACTAAAAGCCCAATAAACCATAATTTTCATATCGAATATTTGAATCGATCTGACCCAAACCGGTTGATTCGATCCAACATTTTTAAACACTGGATAGACCGCTGCCATGATCTCAGATCTACTAGATTTTATTTATTTTTAATCTACCTATCTAACATTGCCTCTTGGGTCTTAGACTATAGCTAATAGTGAGGAGGCGGAGGAAATATCTTCTGCGATTCCCTGATCGGTACAGTTCCCCTAGTGCCTCTAATAAGAGGGGGTGGACCCCACCTAGACAGAGTGTTCGGTCAAGGGTGGAATGGTCATTGTGCCTCCCTTATTAGGGAATCGTAGGAACTGTACCAGGTAGGGAATTGCAGGGAATAAAGATCCAAGAAGCGGGATCCCATTCTCGTATGAGAATGGTTCTTGAACGCTTCAGAGGTTCACATATGAAATCCATCAACTGGGACCCACTTGAGTGGATTCCATGTGTGCACCTTTGAGCGTATGAGGCTCATTGTCTTACGAGAGTAGGACTTAGTGAGTAGGTGGGATTGTGGGAAGATCGAGGAAGAGGGGATCCCTTGAGGCACAAGGTGTTGATAGTATGTATAGTCAAAGCCATGACCTCGTAGGATACACTATAGATAGAATACAAACCAACTCCACTGGTAGTTGTCTTCTCATACAAGGGGTAAGATAGTCATTTCTGCCTCTTCTATTGGATGTGCTTGACGTCAAGTATGGGCAGTGTAATTGAAAGGATAAAAATTCTCTCAATATTGGATATATGTCATATGGCAAAATAGAGATTTGAAAATTCAACACTGTAGGAGATTAGACAAAAATAGGTAAGAGTAAAGTAGGCCATGGTTTTAAGTATCAATCTCAGAATTGATCGGCTGATACGTATTGGTATCGACCGACTCCAATATCAATATTTGAGTTGTCAAAATACACTCAAATATCGGTATCTTTAAGGGGAAAGCCGTCATATGTAACCGATACAATACCAATCTAAATCAGATCGGATATGATACCAATTTGGATACAAAATGTTATTTTGATTGGATAATATCTTTAAATTAATAAATTTAACCCGTAACTAATCTAAAGTTGAAACAATCAGTTTTTCGATTAACCCAATGGTCAGTATAACTGACATGATCAGCTGTCCAACGGTCACTATAACCACATGATCAGCTGTCAAGGTCGTGTGAGAATAATTCCAACTTTTTTACCCCAAACCCCCCTCCTTACAAAAGGATCATTTTCAAAAAATAAATAAGAGAAAAAGTTTTCTATCCGATTATGAGTCTGTCTCTCTCCTCCCATGTGAAAAGACAGTTTTGCCCCCTTATTTTAAGGAGGAGAGAGAGACACATGGGAGTGCTGGCGTAGGCCACACTCCCGGACAGAGAACTGCTTCCCAATAAATAATTAAGTAAGAAGTCATTAAGCACCAGCGGTGAAATAGGGTCGGATTTGGCCGGATTTTTTAAAACCCTTGCTCAACCTTGAGTCCTCTTAGTTCAACTTAAGCTCAAACCTAGCCCTCGGTCGAGTTGAGATATCTTAGCCCAAGCGATACCTGGCCTTGATTGACCTTAATTTTTGCAAGGGTGTCTAGTTGGTCCTAACTTGCCTTGCTTTTTTGCCATTTACATCATTTTATGCATTAAAAAAATGAAAGTGTCCCAATTTACTATTGGTTTGTTTCATATTCAATTGACTATTAAACATTTCTTTGTGTTAAAAACCTTAGCCCAGTCTTAAAATTGTAAATATTTTCATAATTAGTATTTTTTTTTGGTAAAACAATAAATAATTAAATATTAAACAAAAATTGCAAATTGTAAATCATAACCTAACAAAGGCTCGAGCCAGGCTGCGCTTAGCCCAAGCGTCAATCCTGGCCCAGCCCAACCCTAATCTAAGGCATGAAAATTTTAACCTTAACCCACCCTCAGCATTGAAAAATCCAGTCCAGACCCTGTTCGGACCGATAGGGCCAAAGTTACACCCTTGTTAACACGTACCTTGGCCTTGATGACCGTCCCATCGTCTAGACTTAGATAGCAGCAGAAGAACCTTCATCATCTATGGCGACGGTACGGATGGAGGTAAGCTTTGAAGAGTAACGAATGGTACCAGGGGCTAATTCTTCTGCTAGTGTCTCCAACAAGACTCTCCTGTGTACTGTGATAGGTCCACTGCGATTCCTGCATCCAACAATATTTGCCAAACTACAATTACTTTATAATGTTCTTCGTGTACCACCATTTTTAAATTCAACTTTTGTGTCCTAGTTTGTAACCTAATATATGCAGGGACGATGAGCATCTCTTTTGTCTCAAATGTTCAAAATGTCAATTTTTCTGCAACTATTTCAGGATAAATTAAGCATCTCTCCAAACGATATAATAGAATTGCAGAGAAAGAAAACAGCCATAAATTGGCAAGAAGTCGCTAATTCGGAATGAAAGAAATTAACAAAGGACATGGAAGATAAAATAGAAGAGAGAAACTACTCACCCGTTATTCCCCTCAAAAGATAGATGCTGAGTAGCTCCATTAGCAACATTTGTGACGTGTCCCCTATCAAGGATTCCCGAATCAGTCACAAGGAAAAAAAAGAAAATAGGATCTTTCGATCACATTGATCGCTCGTTTCTGTGTGTGTGTGAGTGAATGAGAGAGAGAGAGATTAGAACTTAGAAAAATAGAAGATTAAAATGGAAAGTAAGGTAAGGTTTAATTCATAAAAATTACATTCGGAGAGGGGAATAAATGGAGGTGAGTTTGTGAGCAACACCGAGTGCTTGGAGAGCAAGCCATGCATTGGGGAAGAATGAAAGAGCTGCACCAGTGGTTCGTAGCTCTGGGGCTCTCTCCAGAACCAAAGCTCTAATCCCAACTCTCTTTAGGGCCAATGCTGTCGCTAACCCTGCGATCCCTCCCCCAACTATCACTACCTCTTCCTCGCTTATTTCCATCTTCAAAACTCTTTTCTCTTATCTCTCTCTCTCTGTGGATCTTGATTCAGATGGGGACCTGATCCAAACTCGGGCAAAAGTATATATATAACCTAACACTCGAGAAGGCGAGAAGCGTCAGCTTAGACGTCATATATGAGTAACCAGCACGGATCTCTTACCAAAAAAACACCACGGAACAAGAATATTCGCCGTCAACCACTAGAGTGTTTTTTGGTTTTTTTGGGTCCATCAAAAAGCTTTCGGCCCAAACTATTTTATTGAAAACACGCAGCAAAGTCCCTCCTCTTCTTTAGAAGATAAGGATTTGTAATCACGATGTAAGGGAAAACTGACATATGGCTACACGTATATGAGTAACCAACCAGCACGGATCTCTTATCAATACGGAACAAGAATATTAACTGTCAACGACCAGAGTTTTTTTTGGGTCTATAAAAAAGCTTTCGGCCTAAACTACTTTATTGAAAACACGCAGCAAAGTCCTTCCTCTTCTTTAGAAGGGAAGGATTTGTAATCACGGTGTAAGGAAAAACTGACACATGGCTACACGTCATATATGAGTAACCAACCAGCACGGAACAAGAATATTCGCCGTCAACGACCTGAGTTTTTTTTGAGTCCATCAAAAAGCTTTCGGCCCAAACTACTTTATTGAAAACACGCAGCAAAGTCCCTCCTCCTCTTTAGAAGAGAAGGATTTGTAATCACGGTGTAAAGGAAACTGACACGTGGCTACTTTTCTTATAATCTGTTATATGTACCTGTGTTGTTAAGAGGTTACATGTCATTGTCCAAGTGGTTCTAGTAGCTTTTTCTTCATTGATTCTTCAGTTTGAATTGTTATATTCGTTGTATTATAAAAATGAATTCAAAGTCAATAAAGTGATATGGGGAATTCTGAAATTCTACACACGTACGGCACCACAAACGATGGTCATCCAAGGTGAAGCCAGCAAAAGTAAGATACAGGGGACACTAGCATCCAAACATGACTTAAGATCAAATGAGAAAATGTCCCACTTGAAAACATCGGTTCATGTCTTCATGACGTTACCCCATAATATTAGGGATGTGAATGAATAGTCAAAATCTGTTTTCGTATTCGTGTACGTATCCATTTAGCACTATTCGAATCCATTCGAAAGTTAAATGGATACGGATACAGATAGACTATAGTTATCCGAAAAGCTGTATTTACATGTAAACGAATAAAATATTAGCTTCGTATCCATGTCTGTATTCGTTTAGCACTATCTGAATCCGTCTGAAAGCTAATCGAATGCGGATGCGGATATAGCACTATCCGAGCCGAATCCGATCCGTTTACATCCCTACCTAATATGGACCAAATATTTCTCATGCCCCCCTAAGTTTCTGACAAATTCACATACACCTTTGAAAATTCTATGTACACTCCTTATTTTTCAACTAAAGCCATTTAAGTTCACATTGTTAATTTTGTAACGAGTATGCATATTTAACCTTTTTTTTTTGTTTTTTTGTTTTTAGGTAAATGTTGAGTGTACAAGTTGCAAACTTGCAATTGACCTAACCTTGTCCTATTAAATGAACAACTAAGTTTATAGAAGTCTCCTTTTAAGATGCCATGATCTCTAGCTCTTCTTTACCAAAACAAAAATGATCTCTAGATCTTTTTTTGTTTTGTCATGAAAAGAAGTACTGCCCCCTCTTTATGTATGATGTACAGATTTTCTTTTTTCTTTAATTTATATATTTTTGCTTTCTCATCAAAAAAAAAAAAAAAAAAAAAAAGTTCATAGGTGCCTCCCTAATTAAAATTTGAATTGAAAATAAAAAAAATGGGAAAAAGAACATTGTAAGGGCGGCAGTAAAATGACCACCCCACCCCTTAAATTTAAAAGGAAATAAAAAATAAGTGACTCTCGCCACCAACCCCACAATGAAACTTGTCGTGCGAATTTCATATTTGAAATCCAAAGGATAACGCACAACTAAAGGTGTTAAAAGGTTTTTTTTTGGTAAAAAGGTGTTAAAAGGTTGATTGAGTTCATTGCAGCATACTTAGGGGTAGGAACCAAAACCACACTGTTTAATTAAGGTTCCTCCTACATGTCACTAAGAAGAGTGAAGTAAATCATTTCACTATATTTTATCAACCCTCTCCAATAATTGTGATGAGTGGAGATGGAAGGTTAGAGTTTGTAAATTGACCCTAACATAATCTCTTGTAGGGAGAACTCCACATAGCTCTCTCTCTCTCTCTCTCTCTCTCTCTATGTGGGAGGTTGGTAAAGATTTGGTGAAGTATTACTTAAGTTGTGAAATTATTATATAAACCTTTCACATATTGAAAAAACATAAGTGAAAAGTGGTGGCAAAAAAGTCATATTAAAGTGAATTGTTTCACTAGGCATAATGACACAAAAGAAAGCCCTTTAATTAAACGGTTTAAAAAACAAATCTGAACCATGTACTAAACAATTTTATTAGGTTTTTGTACTTTTATTTTTCAAACTGCTTCTTTCTTTTTAATTTTTATTGAAATTGATTTAAAATTAATTAAATTGTGTATTGTTATACATTTTCTTTTAATAATGATCTAGCCGTAGTTATTTATTGGATTTTTATCGTCTCAATTACATTTCAATTACATATCTAAGATGAAGACACGTGGCGTTAGATGATCTGACGGTCCAAATTAAAATAGCAATTTATCTTTCATTTGGCTCAATCGAAAGTTTCCCTCCATTCTCTCTTCGTCTCTGCTCTCTCAACAACAAACTGAACTTGTGCTCCACGGTGGTGTTCCTCTCTCACGATGACGACAACCTGACCAGACTCATCGTAAACTGCATCATCACACCGGCGTTCACCTTTGTCGTGGTTTCTATTTATAAATCCCTAACTCTTTGCCGTAGGCGTTCATCTTCCTCTCACGAACGAAGGTCTCTGCCTTGCTATTTTAGGAGGTAAATGGGAGTATTTCTAAATCCCCAACTCCCTCTCCTCGTTCATCTTCCTTGCATGAACGAAACCCTAACGCATTCTGACTTTGGGTTTGTTTTGCAGACCCTCATCTGGCAAACTCCTCTCCCCCAAGGCGCCGAAGGCGACGACGACTCGTCTTTGTCGTGGTTTCTATTTCTAAATCCCTAACCACAAAATTTTAATTCAACCCAATTTTTAATGCCGGACTGTACTATAGAAACTCTCATATCTCTGGATTAGAAAACAATTTCCTCTTCTTTCTTCCTCCAGCCCAGGTAGATGGATAAGGGATTTATTGGAGTAAAGTCCCACGCTCGGTTGCAAGAAACTACCTTCCCCAGCGTCAATGGCGCTCTCTTTTTATGCTCGTTTCCCTTTCTCTATCTGTACTGGAACTTCAAAAACTCACACTCACTGCCCTCCTTCGTCGTGCTCTCTCACCGGACCTATCTCTCGATTACTCTCGCAAAACCAATCTCCCATCCCTCTCTTCACTCTCTGTTCTCTTCAATCCCCAAACAGAGACAATCAAACAATTGCAAGAAGAGTACTCCAAGGGGCTTGAAGCTTATTTTCTGGTTTCATAATTCTTAATATGGGCAGACTAATTCAGTCAATTGAAGAACTGTTGTATGTACTTCATCTTGTAAAAACTTTTATAAATGGTTGATATGTGAGGATTGAGTTCCTTTTTTGTCTAGTTTGTCTGAAAATCCAATCTGTCATTAAAAAAAGAAAAGGGGGGGAGGGGGGGGGGTTCCTTTGATCTATCAATATGTGTATTATCTTACTCTATCCCTCTCCAACTCCCCCCCAACCCCTCGTTGTTCCAGATCTCTAATTTGATAGTAGCAATAATAGTGAAGACTGCTAGTTGTGGTAATCTTGCTGACTTCTCACGTATTCTAATACAATAACTTATACCAACAGGTCCTTTCTTCTTTCTTTTAATAAATCCAAGAGCATTGTCAATATTGAGGCTTGATTCATTGTGTTAGTGAGGTTAGCCTTGAGCACAAATGAATAATAGTAGAAGAGCCAGAACATTAGATGGGTTCAGCAGGATGGAACCACGTAAGATGAAACTTCTCGAGGGCTCCACTCGATCAGTTGGATGCTTTTGATCTTGATTTGGCAAGGGGAGCCTTTACAAATAGGTTGATTAAGTTGAGGGTAAGGTAAGGTTTATGGCATTAGAAATCTATCTGCTGCTAAAGCATGATAATAAAAAGTGTACTGCTTGATCCTTAAAAAATTGGTTACAAAAAAAGATGATATGGTGCTGCTGTGAAATTTCAACATTTGAAAGAGAAAACCACCCAAAGAAGATGCAGAAGAACAAAATGGGAATGATTAAAACCTTAAATCGTAGACCATTGTATGAAATTATGCAAAAATCAATAACATCAAACAAGCTGGTCATTGGTGAGGATTGAGAAAGTAGGGTAAGAATCAAAACAGTAAATCTTTGCCTCCTGTGATTCGATTAGATCATTCAGGAAAGATCTTGAGCAAATCTTCAAAACAAGGAACTAATTCAGTCACCAGATTCCAAACTTGAGTATTAATATGGGGAGATTTTGAGACACTTTTCACTTTTGAAGAATAAGGAGAAGAAAGGCTGTGAAGATGAGAAGATCTTATAGAGTCGTCCTACAGTTGCAGACCTAAGCTCGAGTTGAGACTGAGAGTTGGGAGTCAAGAATAAAATAATTTTGAGAACAAGATAATTTACAGGCATAAACGAGATATGGTCAGAATGATTACCCATAATTTTGAAAGGAAGTCATTTAATCCATCTGAACATAAAACAGGGTGCTGCAATGTATTGATTTCTCCCCTCATACTTTACTTCTTCTCAAACACGCGGTAGGAAGAAAATAGTCCCCTGCTTCATTTTACATCCACCCATTTTACTTTGAAGGAAATGGAGCCTTGGTGAAGTCCTGGTTTATTATTCAATAAAAAACCATCTCCTCTTAAAACTACAAAAGACAACATAGGGACTCCAAATTCTCATAGGCTGAAGCTCTTTGCTTAGGATTATATTTTTTTCTCAACTTGTTAAACATTCTTGGTTGCAGCTGTAAGATAGGCAGTCAATCAACATTGAGATCAAAAATGAAAGATAAATATCATCAATCTTTTCATGCCCTCTCCAGTTGTAAATACCATTTCTAAAAGGCAAACCAAGAATCCTTTGCATTGTTCTCTCTCCCCCATTTTTTTTTTTTGTAAAACAAGATTCTTCTTGAAGCAGTATATATATATTATGCGGTAGCTGTTGACAATTTTCATTCAAGGGAAAACAGCTGCAAAAATCTGCTCTAAAATCTTTGATGGATTCCAGTCAATTCAACAGTAAGTTAATAAATTGAATGTACTTCTCAAATCTATTAATCACAAATCTACAGATGCGCACAGAAAAATTGCATCCATGACTATTGAGTACAAACAACATGCATGGAAAATTTCTGATGGAAAGAAACAGAAACAATCAAAAACAGAGCACAACACGAAACACATTGGAGTTGCTAATTCTTGGGTATGTTCTTCCCCACAATCTTGGCCGGCGTAATCCGCAGAAGATTCCCAGGCTTCGCAGGAACCGCACCCTTGACAATCACAAACCTGAGTTCATTATCAATCTTCATAATCTTAAGCTTCCTGATCTTCGTCTTCGTTCCTCCCATCCTTCCAGGCATCTTCTTCCCTTTATAAACTTGTCCAGGCGTTGTTCCAGCACCACTGGAACCCAAAGCTCTGTGACTCTTTGAACCGTGAGTCATCGGACCTCGCCGGAAATTATGCCTTTTGATCCCACCTGCAACAAGAATGGAGAAGAATGGGTCATGGGTCCTATCTATGAAACAACATTAAAGAGGCAATAAATTTGAAAAAGTACAGACATAAATTTGAAAAAGTACAGACCTTGGAAGCCCTTGCCGATTGATTTTTCGGAGATATCAACAAGATCACCTTCATTAAAAATTTCATCAACGATGAGTCTCTGATTGGGCTCCAAGCCCTCAACAGAGACAAGACGAAACTCCTGGAGATGCATCATGGGAATGGCTCCCGCCTTGTGAGGTGACCCATTTCAGGTTTTGTGAGCTTCTTGTCTCTCACGCGTCGATATCCTACTTGAACTGCATTGTAGCCATCAGTGGACTCGGTTTTCAATTGAGTCACGATGTTTCCTTCTCTGAAACCGATTACTGTCTCTGGAACAGCAGTTCCCTCAGGCTCGAAGTAGGTCATCATTCCGAGCTTTGTACCCATTACTCCAATTCCGGCTTCATAGCTCATAACTACAGTGAAGGATTTATGACTATGGAATTGTTTGATTGTCTCTGTTTGGGGATTGAAGAGAACAGAGAGTGAAGAGAGGGATGGGAGATTGGTTTTGCGAGAGTAACTCGAGAGAGCACGACGAAGGAGGGCAGCGAGTGTGAGTTTTTGAAGTTCCAGCACAGATAGAGAAAGGGAAACGAGCATAAAAAGAGAGCGCCATTGACGCTGGGGAAGGTAGCGTCTTGCAACCGAGCGTGGGACTTTACTCCAATAAATCCCTTATCCATCTACCTGGGCTGGAGGAAGAAAGAAGAGGAAATTGTTTTCTAATCCAGAGATATGAGAGTTTCTATAGTACAGTCCGGCATTAAAAATTGGGTTGAATTAAATTTTGTGGCTAGGGATAGAAATAGAAATGTCCAGGCGCCTTGAGGGAGAGGAGTTTGCCAGATGAGGGTTGCAAAACAAACCCAAAGTCAGAATGGGTTAGGGTTTCATTTGTGCAAGGAAGATGAACGAGGAGAGGGAGTTGAGGAATTAGAAATACTCCCATTTACCTTCTGAAATAGCAGGGCAGAAACCTTCGTTCGTGAGAGGAAGATGAACGCCTACGACAGAGAGTTAGGGATTTATAAATAGAAACCACGATAAAGATGAACGCTGGCGTGAGGATGCAGTTTACGATGAGTTTGGTCAGAGCGTCGTCATTGTGAGAGAGGAACACCACCGTGGAGCACAAGTTCAGTTCGTTGTTGAGAGAGCAAAAACGAAGAGCGAATGGAGGGAAACTTTCGCTTGAGCCAAATGAAAGATAAATTACTATTTTAATTTAGACCGTCAGATCATCTAACGCCACGTGTCTTCATCTTAGGTATATAATTGAAATGTAATTGAGAGGTTGTAATTGAGAGGATAAAAATTCTTATTTATATGCTTCTGAAACATGTGGATGGCTAGAAACACGGACCTTTATCCGTTGCTGTAACTGGAGTACTGCTGTGTGCATCGTGCAGTGCAGCAGTGGCTATATGTGCACAGTGGGGCCCGTTGTGCACACATGGCCGCTGCTGCACCGTACGATACGCACAATTACAGTAGCAGATAAAAATTTCGAAAAACACATGGGGGAAACTGTCAACCCATACTGAGTTCTTTGGATGCTTTTATTTGGCTTGGAACAAAGAATGGAATCCGCCAAATTGGACCCGTATTGTGGAGGTTGATACTGATTCTTGGCAAATCCTGGTCAGGGAATTTGTAGGTATCAGTACTTAGGTCGATCACAAGCTGGATCCGCCGATCGGGTTCAATTTTTTTTATAAAGAATACATCAATCAAAACTTCCAAACTGATCCAAGCCGATACTGGCCAATATGGGTCCGATACAAACCGTTACCGAATCAAAAACCATTATAGTGGCTGATCAGGTCTGATCCCAGAAAGGTACCTTTTCCCAACGCCAACCTGATCCAAGGCCTATACAAGTCAATCCGGATCAGTATCGACTGAGACCGAAACCGATACCATGTTGTCCGATGCCAATTACTCCAGGTTGGGATTGCCGTATCATTCATCTATCCACAAGTGAATCTTGGTCAAAATCATGCAATAATGTTTTATTTTTTTGGTAAAGTAATGATGTTAGAAAACACACAATACGATCCCCCACCATATGATTGAATTGGCTCCTGGATTTAATTATGGTCAATTCATATGTTACTTTTACCTAAGGGTGCAAGTTTGGCCCTGTCGACCCTCACCCGCCCTCACCCGCCTTAAATCTAAACAAGGCCTGGGTTGAGATATTTGGCCCTAAGGGCGGGTCAGGACTGGAAATTTTTGGCCCTGAGTTAGGGTCGAGTCGGACTAGGGTTGAGGCCTCGGGTTAAGCCTGGTCCGGCCCAGCCCGATCTTGTTTTAAGTTATACTATATTGTTATAATATATATATTATTTTTACCAAAAAAATATAATATACCCAATATATATATTATAAACTGTAAACGTCACCTACATGTTGTTATAGAATATATTATATATGAAGACAATAAGTGATATAATATATTTTATTACAGTGTTATTTTATGCAAAATTGATTATTTTCTCCTCGGCCCATTCCAGCCCATGCATTTCCTTCTCCCTCCCCATAAGGGTCAGCCCGGCCGGGCCCGACCTTGAGAGCGGGATAGGGTCGGATTTTTCTGACCCTGAGTTAGGGTTAGGTCAGGCCCCAGTTAAGGGGACTTAGGGTTGGGCTAGGGTTCTATATAGCCTGGTCCAACTCAATCCTGTTGTAGCCCTACTTTTATCCATCAAATTAGTGGGCTAAAATAGCTAAGCAAACCTTCCAAAAGGTTACTACTAGGCAGATAGTTCCATCTCCAAGTCAGGTGGGTTTACTACTAGGTTAGCTACAAAATTTATTCTAACTTCTTTAAGTCCTTGAACACTCTTCTTGGTGGCGTTTTCTTCGGAGATTTTCTATTCATCCTAAATTTAAAATGTTTTTTGACGTGTCGTACATGCAGGGATCCATGTTAAAGTGACTATCTCAAAATTGACTCAAATCAATTCCCATTGTTCTTTTTGTGGATCTAATATTGCATCCATATGGCATCTCTTCATTTCATGTGATTGGATTAAGCATATCTAGACCGCATGCCCATTGAGATTGAGAACGGAACATCTCTGCCACTCTTCTTTGATTCAGCTGTGTGAGTCCCTCTTATTTGACAAACTTTGTTATAAAGCCATGTCTAAATGGTTATTTCTGTTCTTATCATAACTTGTTATTTTATTTGGCACTATAAGAACAAGGTGATACACAATGTTGTTAAACACAATCTGATGTGGACCATGAACAATATCTAGAAATAAAAATAAAAAAACAATACCCCGAAATGGTTGTGTGACCTTAATATCTATCCTCCTACCTCAACACCTTTTGATTTATCTACTCCATCTATTTATGAATTTTCAATATTGACTTGTATGGAATGTATGCCTGTATTTCACTACCCTATTCTCATGTGCGTAGGAACATCATCCTCTAATATAAACAGATAGGATGGGTATATTCCATTTTGTTGCAAGGTCAATTTAAACTGATAGCTGCAGGGTTTTTTTGGAACTAACAATTTTTTTGAGACACAACTTTTTGGTATATTCCAGGGCTTAGCTTGGAACATTCTGATAAGAAGGGTTATTCAATTAAGGAAGTGTGGTGTAATAACAAGAACCTTGTAGACATGATAAAATATCCAACTGCTGTTGTGCGGCCATAGCGATTACTTACTAAGCTGCTTATAGCTCATCAAGATTCTGTTTCTGCTTTTGTTACCCATACCACTAATGACCACATTTTGGACCTCTTTACCTTCTTAACAAATTTTGTAGCTACCAACAAGAAGCACCTTGTGATTAATGACAATATTGTACAACCGCTCTTATCTATGTCTTAATATATTTTCTTTTCCCATAAAAAGTAAACAAATAAATAAAACCCTTCCAAAAAAAAACCTTAGTTTAAAACTTGGAAGATATAGGACGTACAAATGAAACCCAACATTCGTCATATGGTTGGGATGTGGATCAAAACAAACAAATCCTAATCAATCTTAGTCTGAGCTGCATCTGATTCAGAAGATGAAGAAGAAACACTGGGAAGCTTTCCACAATCATAATTTGCGCCATCAAAAACCCTAGGGTAAAGAAACTTGTAGAAGATGGTATCCCTGAAGAAGTTCATGAACGAAGTAGAACCACTTTGCTGAACCCAACCCGAAAGATAAGACCCTGTGATCAAACTAGCGGCTCTCCATCTCCTCTCCTTCACATACTCTTCTATAGCTTTAGCTGCCTCTACACCCACAATCCTCCCATTGGATGAGAGGTAAGAATTTCCCAAGTGTCTTCCAAGGACGACTGCATCTTCAAGTGCTGAACCACCACCCTGGCCCAGATCTGGTGTCATTGGGTGCATTGCATCACCTGCAACCGTGATGCTCCCCTTGTACACGTGGCCAAATATTAGGTCCCATGGAACTCTGAACATCAATGGAGCCCACGTCAGTGTTTCCAGATCAGCATGTTGAACTACTTCTAAGAATACTGCAGGGAAGTCCTTGGCCAAGTTCTCCATTACATCCTTCTGTAGCAACTTGGGGTCTGTTATTGTAGTCTCCTCACCTGAAATAAATCATAAAATATTGTTTGAATCATTAATGGTAGAATGGTCTAAATTAGGGGTGTCAATTTAGGACCAGAACCGGTAACCGGTAACTGGAACCGATCTAGACCGACAAAAATCGGAACCAGACCACCCAATAGCTTATTGGGACGGATCTGATCCTAGTGATATACTATTGGTTCGGGCCGGTTCTTGTCCGGGTCTCCCAACGGGTCTAGAACCAATAGCCCATTAAGGACCCAGTAACACCGGAACCGTTGGAACCGGATGATATGTAAACAAATTGAATGGAAAATTAGATCTCTAAATCCCTAAAAGGTTTTAAACCCTAATCTATTAATAACATTACATTGTTTGAGACTTTTAACTGGTGCTCTTTTGTTGCTCTTTAAGTATATGAGTTGAGTTTGAAATGGAAATTATGAACTCTTAAAGCTAGTATATGAATCAATGTCTTTATTTTAGGCTCTACAAAGCTATATTTATGTATGATGAAGCTCCCGTTTTCCTATAGAAACTGTCATTGTCCTTGTTTTAGGCTGAATAATGTTCAAAATTGATTAGGAACCGGAACTGGACCACCCATTAGTTCACAATCCTGGGTCTCAGATTTGGATCAAGTAAGCTTATTGGGCCAGTTATGGTCTTGACACCTTAGAGTCGGAACCGCTAAGAATCCGGACCGATAGCCCAGAACCGGACCAATTGATACCCCTAGTCTAAATAACAAAGATATCAAATTTTTTAGCAAAACAGTCCGATTCTGCCCCATATGGTCAGTCAGTATCCGCCAATACCGATACCTTAGACCATGGACCTTAGTCATCTTACTGGACTTTCTTGACTGGGCTCAGAGAAAAATACACTTGTATTCAGGCCCAGATCTATACAGGACATTGATGGGGCCGGTTCTTGGGCTTGAGGATTTCTTGAATAAAATACATGTACATGGGACTCTATATTATAGTAGGGTTGTGATACGTCTCTGTATCAGAGAATTAGAAAGTAGACGAAGGAGAGAGAGGACGAAGGAGAAGAAGGAAAGAGATAGAAGAAGAAGACGAAGAAGAGACAGAGAATTGGGTGGAGATTGAGAATTCACTATTCATGCAATCTTACATGGGGTACTCGCCCCTATTTAACCATCTACCCCAACTTGCTTATCCATCTAGCATATTGACCCATCTACCCCCACAAACTAACCAAATACCATAGGTTCTAACTATTTTCTGTTATACTAGATACAAGGTTTGCCACATCAGCCTATGATCGTATCATTGCCAACCCCTTCGGAGAACCTTGTCCTCAAGGTTCAGTTGCATACAATGCCGCAAGTATAGCTTCCCACGATTGAACACCAAAAGTATTCTAATCGGTAGCTAAGTGTTTACACCTTCACAGGAGAGATGATTGTCCTTGTCCACGGAGATCTTCGTTTCTGCGTCAATAGTGAAACCGAAATGCTGGAAGGGGATTTCAGAACACGGTGTTTCCTGTGTAAATTTATAAAGCATTTAACCTACCTCAATCACTCCACAGCAAGTGTACCTTTCAATCATTTGCACTTTCATGAAATTCCTTTTCCCTGCCTTCTTTGCCCATCGACCAAAACCACCATAGACATTTGACAGAAGCACATAATCTCCATTATAATTAGGATCAAGCATAGAGATCTGCTCCTTTACTCGCTTCATCAATTCAAGGTTACCATGACAAGCACAAACCCCAAGCAGAGTCCTCCAAACAACAGCATTGAGCTCAATTGCGTCCTTGTCAAACCCATTAACGGCCAAACCAAAAATCAAATAAGTCCAAGAGACAACATTCCTTCTCTCCATCTCAAAAATTACTCTATGCGCCTCTTTAATGCTCCCACATTTTGCATAGAGGTCTACAAGGGCATTCCCATTTAAAGCAAGAATCACAGAGTTCCATGTCATGAGGGTCCCTTCAGGCATTAACCCAAACAACTTGTGTGCGCGCTCAGAAAACCCACAGGCAGCATACATGTGAACTAAAGTGTTTTGAACAAAGACCAATGCCTCACATCCATTTCTTATGGCAGTGCACTGTATCTTCTCACCCTCTATGGTGGTAAGTAGCTTTGTGCAGGCCTTGAGAAAAAAAGGGTAGGTGCTGGTGTCAGGTGTAACGGAGGAAATCTGCAAAAATGGCCGGTACAATTGAATGGCTGGTGCAGGGTTTTCACTCTCAGCATACTCCAAAATGGCCCAGTAACTCTCAAGATTCCCAATGATATCTTCAGCTCGAAACGAAGGGCTTCTGCTACCTTCCTTGACATCCATCGGCATGAGCCCAGTAAATCCAAGGATTCCCTGCTCAAGGTCATCAATGTGAGATTTCCATGGCGGCTTCGCCGTTGGCCGCACGTCGCTGCTCGACTCATTCAGGGAGTTTTCTTTAAGAGAGAAGAATAAAAATGGGAAATGAAGAAAAACAAATGGAAAATATGGGAGCGATGGATGTGGATGAGAAAAATGGAGAAAACGGGTTAGAGATGTAAAACTAAGAAGGTCGGTGATCTGATGTAGGAAGAAGATAGAGTGAAAGTGGCTGTCGGGTTTGTAAGGTGGGTTTATGGAGAATAGAAATTGAGAAAGAAGAAATAGGAAGAAACAGAAAATGGAATCCTTGGTGTCCATATAGGCCGGACCTTCGCTGGTCCAACAGCTGAGACGCCGGCAGCTGGATACGTGCAGAGGTGGTGGAGGCTCCGGTGGCGGCCGAATAATCACATCCTCTATTTCTTGTTTCTTCATTTCCCTCCAAAGCAGAACAGGGGAGGGAGTGAGATGAATGCATTGGATGTGCTCTGCCATCATCGTGAAACGAAGAGCTAGCACTGCGCCGGTGTTCTCCAGATCGACTTTGGGCATTCGGAAAGATACGACGGTTGGAATGAGCTCTGTTCCGGTTGGATTTTGACCGACGAAGGAAGGGAGCTGTGATGCAACGATTACTGTAGCGATCGGTTTTGGCGTTGGTTGTGTCGCCGGCTGCGTCTGGTCGATGCAATCAGTATGAAGGTGGTCATCAATCACAACGCTGGAATCCGGATCTGATGCTACAAGAGCTGAAACCAGTGAGGTTTGGTGCAGGGCAGTAGGAGAATGATGGAAACTAGTTGTGAGAGCTTCAGTGAAGGTGGACCAGGTGGTGAACGGTGTGGAACGATGTACCTGTCGGAACCATTGGCGAGCTGGTCCATCCATGTGAACGGAAAATACAAAGAGACGCAGATCGTCGGAAGTACGATGAAAATCAAAAAACCTTTCGGCTTTGAATATCCAACCAACTGGATCGGGGCCGGCGAAGCGAGGAAACTCGAGAAGCACGGTGCGGGCCTGAATTGGCGGAGCAATGGTAAGATCACGGGCGGTGGATGATCCTGGAGTGGGTAGAATGCCAGAACGCCGATCCGGCGACGCTGGAGGTAGGCGTAAGACCTAGTCTAACTGGCCGGTGATAGCAACGAGTTGCGCGGAGATATCAGAAATCGTAGCCTGCTGGCCAACGATTGTCGCACGCAATTCCTGGAGAATGGCACCGTGAGCGGTAGATCGCTCCTGCAGAGCTTTGACAGACTCGTCAAGTTGGCGCAAACGGGTACCCTCTGCCATGCTGGAAGAGCCGAGAGCAGGTCGGATCAATGATACGTCTCTGTATCAGAGAATTAGAAAGTAGACGAAGGAGAGAGAGGACGAAGGAGAAGAAGGAAAGAGATAGAAGAAGAAGACGAAGAAGAGACAGAGAATTGGGTGGAGATTGAGAATTCACTATTCATGCCCTCTTACATGGGGTACTCGCCCCTATTTAACCATCTACCCCAACTTGCTTATCCATCTAGCATATTGACCCATCTACCCCCACAAACTAACCAAATACCATAGGTTCTAACTATTTTCTGTTATACTAGATACAAGGTTTGCCACATCAGCCTATGATCGTATCAGGTTGCATCAAGCCATGACCCAGAAATTAATTAAAATTGAAATGCTAATATATACCATTAAATGTAGAACTGTAGGTCAGGAACCAATAGAGCTCTTTATCAGTGAGGGGAACAAAGCCAGCTCTTTTGCCTTGGTCTATGAACTGGTGGACTTCCTGCTTAAATCCATGGCCTTGAGGAAATACTGCTAGACTACGTATAGATGACCGGTTTGAATTGACTGGGTCCTTCAGTCCCAACCAGCGGGCAACCACCGAGTGTACACCATCACACCCTACCAAGACCTGTGTCGCACCCCAAAATGTGAAAATTCAGTATCAATACAAAAGTGGTGGCAGAAATGATCTTACTGAGTTTAAGAATCATTTTCAAAAATAAATAATCAAATAAGAAATCATTATGCACGAACCTTGGCCTTGATGAGTGTCCCATCGTCTAGACTTAAGATAGCAGCAGAAGAACCTTCGTCATCTATGGCGAGGGTACGGATGGAGGTAAGCTTTGAAGAGAAACGAATGGTACCAGGTCCCAATTCTCCTGCTAGTGTCTCCAATAAGGCTCTCCTATGGACTGCGATAGGTCCACTGAACATCCTGCATCCACCATTTAAATTCAACTTTTGTAGCATTGTAACCTAATATATGCAGCAGGGGCGATGATCATCTCATTCCATTGGCTCAAATGCTCAAAAATTCAATTTTTCTGCAACTATTTCAGGATAATTTAAGCATCTCTGTGCCGTCAATTAATTCATCCTGAGACGATATACCAAGAATTGCAGAGAAAGCAAACAACCATAAATTGGCATCATTTACATTGATTGAATCAGCAACAATATTTCAGATGTATATATTCAATCTCAGGTATCAATCAAGATAGCGAGAAGTCGCTAATTCGGAATGAAAGAAATTAAAAAAGGGAAATGGAAGATATAATAGAAGAGAGAAACAAACTCACTCGTTAATCCCTTTATAAGATACAAGTTGAGTAGCTCCATTAGCAACATTTGTGACGTATCCCCTGTCAAGAATTTCCGAATCAGTCAAGCAGGAAAAATGAAAATAGGATCTTTCGATCGATCTCGTTTCTGTGAGTTTGTGAGACACCAAGATTAAAATAGAAGGTAAGGTTAGTCGTAAAAATTACTTTCGGATAGGGGAATAAATGGAGATGAGTTTATGAGCAACACCGAGTGCTTGGAGAGCAAGCCATGCATTGGGAAAGAGTGTAAGAGCTGCACCAGTGGTTCGTAGCTCAGGGGATCTCTCCAGAACTAAAGCTCTAATCCCAACTCTCTTTAGGGCCAATGCCGTCGCTAACCCTGCAATCCCTCCCCCAACTATCACTACCTCCTCCTCGCTTATTTCCATTTTCTTCTCTCTCTCTCTCTGGATCTGGATTCTGGATTCTGGATTCTGGATTCTAGATCTTGATTCAGGGGCAGGGCAAAAGTTCTTAAATATAAAACCTACACAAACAGCACCCGAGAAGCGTCAGCTTAGACGTCATGATGTAACCCATGAGTAACCAGCAAGGATCGAGAATAATAGCCGTCCGCGACCAGAGTCTAAAGAAAGAAAGAAAGAAAGAAAGAAAGAAAGACGGAAAGAAAGCCAGCCCACCACCAACGACCACCATTGACATCCAAGGTGCAGCCACTAAAAGTAGGGTTAATTACTATCATTACCTTACACTTAGCCTATATTTATTAAAACTATCCTATCTTAAACTTCTTTTCTAATACTATCCTGCATGCTTTTAAACTTTTACATCTCCTTCTACCCTCATGTTTTTAAATACCAAAATTGTCCTTACTTTTCACCAAGCAATTGCTAATCTATTTAACCTACCATTCTTCTTCTATTTTTTTTAACTATTTTTGTCATTAAAATAGTAAAAAATGAAAGCACCCACTGCTTCTTCTCTCTCCCGTCTTTTACTGCATTCGATTCTTTTTTCTTCAATTATCTATTTAATTAATATACATTTCATCATCATCGTTCTTCTTCGAACAAATCGACCTGATCCTCACTGTGATCCAGTTCTTCTCCTCCGTCTCCGTTATAGGTGCGTTCCTTTCTCCGAAACCGATTCATCTTTCATGGATTCTTAACTGAAATCACCAAGAAGACAAAGACAATCTGATGATTGATCTTGTGGTGTTCTATCCCATTGCTACGAGGTTGAGGAGAGAAGAAGATGGTCGTGTAGAGGTCAATTGTAATGGAGAGGGAGGGTTGCCTTCTGCTTCTGTGAATATGAAGAGGGAGAAGAAGAGTGCCGACTCGAGAATCACACTGTAGGTTAATAAAAAATCAAAACACGAAAAGGTAAATTGAATAAAAAGTGGAAGAGAGAGAAATGGGGTGCTTTGAAGAGAGTCAATTTGTTCCATGGTTTTAGTGCACAGTATCGAAACGGGTATCGATAACCTACAAAATCAATACGATACCGATACGGTATCGACCTGGATCCACTGTATCTGACAAAATTACCCATGAATCTCCTTAAAAATGAGCTTTTTGATCATTTTACCCCTTGTCCGTACCATGCTACCAATACGGTATCTAGGGCTGCAAGTTTGGCCCTGTCGGCCCAAACCCGCCCTGGCCCGTCCTGAGCCTGAACAGGGCATGGGCTAAGATTTCTGGCCCTAAGGGTGGGTTAGGGTCAAAAATTCCTGGCCCTGAGTAAGGGTTGGGTCGGGTCAGGGTTGAGACCTCGGGTCAGCCCGACCCTGATTTTGGCCCTGAAGAAATTTCTTTATTTATTTAAACATAAAAAGTATTTTATGCATATCAAGTACTTAGCGCACTTGGTAGTTTGTATGCTATAAAATCAAATAGCTACCAAAAGGTCTTGGGTTCAAGCCTCATCTCTCACATCTTTTGTCTTGTAATTTTAATTTAATTATTGTAGGGCCAGGGCGGGCTTGGGCTGGGCTTGGGCCGCTTGGCCCATCAGGGTTAGGGTTAGGGTCAAGGTATTTAGGCCCTAAATCAGGGTTAGGGCGGGCCTGGCCCTAGCTATGACGACTCAGGGTTGGGCTAGGGTTTTAAAAAGCCGGGCCCAACCCGACCCTGTTGCAGCCCTAACGGTATCGATATCGGTGACTATAAAAATCGGTACGTATCACCCGATCACCCGTATCAAGCGATATGATACCGATACTTAGAACCATGATCTCTTCAAAGAAGAACGATGAGAATGAAAAGTTGGAATAAAAATTAATTAAATATAAAAATTGAAGAAAACAAAGAAAAAATGAATGGAGTCAACTAGGTGAAAAGGAAGGGCAATCTAGGTATTTAAAAACATGAGGGTAGAAGGAGATGTAAAAGTTTAAAAGCAGGGTAGCATTAGTAAAGATATTTTTTATTTTACATTTAAAGCCACTCATATAAGCTTATATTATTACTGGAAAATAGAAAAAGATAAGCTTATATTGCTGGGGGCACCAGTAAAACTTTACTCTCAATAATCTCTAATTTTCTCATGGGAGAATGTTCTCTATGCCGCAGTATAGCCTACATCCAGGCACATGGGCAGTCTGTGCAGGGGGGCAATGTGGTCATTGCACTCAACCCCATGTGCCTGGGCGCAGGCTACACTGCAGCACAGAGAACATCGCCCATTTTCTCATTTATAGTCTGCTAATTTGAGCTATGTGACAGAATGATATGACAATTCTAATAGTTGGCTAGGCATATTTAGGTTTAGATTAGACACATATCACTTTTCAAATTTAAGTTCAATCAAATATAGTCCCTTCTCTATATCTATGCATCCTTGTATTTTTATGGATTATGAATATGGTACATAGATTTTCAAATCTTTATTTCGTCATTTGTATATATCCGTTTCGATTGAAACATGACATGTAAGTAATGAACCTTTTGGCCTACTTATCCACAAATTTTAAGATCTATCTCATCTGCCACATGGTAGATATTTGAGTAATTCGATAAACTTATCCAAATGAATCATTCAATAAAACTTTTTTTTATGAGAAAAAAAAAACAAACTCAAAAAAAAAGGAAAAAAAAAAAAAGAAAAGAAAAAAAAAAAAAGAAGAAGAAGGATTACATCCATACTAAGAACGTGCTCAATTGGCCAAGTTAGAAATTATACTAAATAAATGCACATCTTTAACCATCATATTTATAAACTGATCTTAACCCAAAAAAAAAAAAAAAAACTGTTTAATCAAGGCAAAAATATCTGAAAGATGAAAACATACTGTTTAATCAGTAATATAAACTCACAAAGCAAGAAGGCAAAAATATCTGAAAGATCAGAATAAACATATCCATGATCCATCCTTGCTAGCGCCCTTGAACGCTGATTTTAGATTGAGCTGATTTCCGATAGGCATTGTAATCCATGAAAAACTTACTAAAAGCAAGATCTCATGAGTTCAGGTTCTAAAATAGAATGGGATCAAACGACAATGTCGATTCAGTTCCAAATCAGTCACGAACAGCCAAAGACATGATAGAATCGGAAGGAACCGTCCAAAATCGGCTGAATCGGTCATGGCTAATTCTTATGAAATGGACCGATCCGATTCCCATTTTTAAAAGCCCTGATTTTAGTTCACCGTGAGTAGACTTTGTAATGAAAACTGAAGAATATCACATGTGCCATTATAAATATCCTGAGTTTCAAATTTCTCTAATACACTTAATATGCGCTAAGGCTCAATCCAATGGATTGGAGCTCTTACCTAAAAACAAAAAAAAACCAATGGATTGGAGCTGATGGAGCCACCCAAAGAGCTGGTTTCATTTTGCTCTTTAACCAATATTATTTTTCTGGTAATTCTCTTTAAAAATTTGGATTTCAAAAATTCTAACTGTTGCGTCAAGAAACCTGCTGGAGCGAGCACACCCTGCAAGACAAGATTAGCAGAGAATACCGGGCGTCACCGGTGATCTCACTCCGATACTTAAGTTAGATCTCTAAGCAACAGATGATTCAAAGAGAATTCAGATAGCTGTGATAAGTGTTACCTCCCTTACTTAAGGTGGTTGAAGGGTAGAATCGTGCCCAAATAGGAAAGTTGGATTCTCGGAGTGGAGTGAGTACGTTTGGGAGTGATGCGTGGGATAATGTTTATCCATAACTTCCCACGCGCCTGATTAGGCGCAACGTGGGCGAGAATCTCGGGCCATGCTGGCCCTTGGTAATCTTTGCGTTATCTACGCGACATATGGAGGTTGTCCCTCCCACACCTGGCTGTGACCAGGTTGTTGTCATCTGAGGGCGGACGCGATGCCCCCTAGCGGTGGTGTGGGCTGGAGTGCGACCAGGCGCCCCGCTCTGTATGTCGCCCACAGCTTGGCATCCAACTCGTGACACAGGAGTTCGCAGGCTCGTACTCAGTTAGGCGCGGTCTCAGTTCTCAATTCGCGACCCCACTAGCTCGTTCTCACGGTGCCGGGTTCTTTGTCCTATCACTAACCCTTCTTTTTTTTTTGGGTTAAAAACATCTAGCCTCACATATATATGAATCGCATGGCCAATGAATTATCAAATAAACAAATTATGGAAAAAGAGAGTATACTTTGTGGGTGTATACTTTCCTCGCATAACATGAATACATCTTCATCAAATCAAAAGCATCAACTTGTTGCACACTGGTCAGTCCTAGGAACCCCCAAACATCCAATGTCACCCAGGAAAATTGGAGCCAACATTTAGGTTTTTATATGAATGGTACGGAGGTGTGAGACTTGATATTTTTTCGGCCATGGTATCCCTCGTACATTTTCTATGCGACATTTGATATCATAAGTCAGTAGGGCATTAAAAGTAAAACTAAATTCTAAATTAAGTAATGTAGTTCAAATTATTAGCATCTCGTTGGTAAGATGTACATCTCACCGGTGAGATATGAAAGATATTTTTTTTAAAAAGGAAATACATCTGAACACTATTACACAAAAGCTTCAATTCAGGTAGACATGGATACGCCTTCATCAAATCAAAAGCATCAATTTATTGGACATTGGTCTGCCCCTGGAGCCCCCAAACATCCAATGCGACCTAGGAAAATTAAGCCAGCACTTAGGTTTTTATATGATTAGTACGAAGGTTTGTGACTTTGTATTTTTTCGACCATGGTATGCCTCATATATTTTATACGGGACATTTAATGTCATAAGTCAGTACGGCTTTAAAAGTCAAAATAAATTCCAAATTAAATAATGAAGTTCAAATTATTAGCATCTCGCCGGTAAGATGTACAACTCACCGGCGAGATACGAAAGATATTATGTTTTAGAAGAAAATATCTCTGAACACTGTCACACAAAGACTTCAATTCAGGTAGACATGAATACATCTTCACCAAATCAAAAAATCAGCTTATTGCACATTGGTCAGTCCTTGGAGCACCCAAACATCCAATGCCACCCAAAAAATTGGGGCCAACATTTTGGGTTTTATATGATTAGTACGGAGGTTTGAGACTTGGTATTTAATCGACCATGATATATATGCCTTGTACATTTTATATGTTACATTTAATGTCACAATTCGATAGGCATTAAAAGTCAAAATAAATTCCAAATTAAGTGATGTTGTCCAAATTATTAGCATATTGTCGATAAGATGTATATCTCACCGGCGATATATCAAAGAAATATTTTTTAGAAGCCAAACACCTCTTAACACAGTCACACAAATGCTTCAATTCAGGTAGACATGAATACCTCTTCATCAAATCAAAAACATCAACTTATTGCACATGATCAGCCCTTGGAGCCCCAAACATCCAATGTTACCCAAGAAAATTGGGGCCAACATTTAGATTTTTATATGATTAGTACGGAGGGTTGAGACTTGGTTTTTTTTTTTGTCAGGGTATGTCTCGTATATTTTCTATGGGACATTTGATGTCATAAGTCGGTAAGGCATTAAAAGCCAAAGTAAATTCTTAATTAAGTGATGTAGTTCAAATTATTAGCATCTCGCCAGTAACATGTACATCTCACCGGCGAGATTCGAAAGATATTTTTTTAGAAGGAAACACCTCCAAACACTGTCACACAAAAGCTTCAATTCAACTAGACATGAATACCTCTTCATCAAATAAAAAATATTAACTTATTGCACACTAACCAGCCCCTGAAAGCCCCAAACATCCAATGCTACCTAGGAAAATTGGGTCCAACATTTAGGTTTTTATCTGATTAGTACCGAAGTTTGAGACTTAGTATTTTTTTGGCTATGGTATGCCTCGTACATTTTATATTGGGCATTAGATGTCATAGGTCGGTAGGGTATTAAAAATCAAAGTAAATTCCAAATTAAGTGGCGTAGTTCAAATTATTAGCATCTCGTCGGTAAGATGTAAATCTCACCGGCGAGATACGAAAGAAATTTTTTTTTCAATTGGCAAACATCTCCAAACACTATCACACAAAAGCTTCAATTCAAGTAGACATGAATACCTCTTTATGAAATCAAAAACATCAATTTATTGTACACTGATCAGCCCTTGGAGCCCCCATATATCCGATTCCTCCCGGGAAAATTGGGGCTAGCATTTAGGTTTTTATTTGATTGGTACGGAGGTTTGAAACTTGGTTTTTTTCCGGCCATGGTATGTCTCGTATATTTCATATGAGACATTTGATGTTACAAGTCGGTAGAACAATAAAAGTCAAAGTAAATTCCAAATTAAGTAATGTAGTTCAAATTATTAGCATCTCGCCGGTAAGATGTACAACTCATCGGTGAGATATGAAAGATTTTTTTTTTAAAAAGGAAACACCTATGAACACTGTCACACAAAGGCTTCAATTCAGATAAACATGAATACCTTTTCATCAAATAAAAAACATCAACTTATTGTATACTGGTCAGCCCCTAGAGCCCCCAAATATCTATTGCCAACCAGGAAAATTGGGGCCAACATTTAGGTTCTTATATGATTAGTTCGAAGGTTTAAGACTTGATATTTTGTCGGCCATGGTATGCTAGTACATTTTCTATAGACATTTGATATCATAAGTCGATAGAGCATTAAAATTCAAAGTAAATTCCTAATTAAGTGATGTAATTCAAATTATTAGCATCTCGCCGGTATGATGTACATCTCACCGGTGAAATACAAAAGAAATTTTTTTTAGAAGGAAATACCTCCGAACACTATCACACAAAAGCTTCAATTCAGATAGACATGAATACCTCATCAAATCAAAAGAATCAACTTATTGAACACTGGTCAACCCCTGAAGGCCCCAAACATCCAATGCCACTTAGGAAAATTGGGTCCAACATTTAGGTTTTTATATGATTAATACAGAAGTTTGAGACTTGGTCTTTTTCGGCCATGGTATGCCTCATACATTTTATATGGGACATTAAATGTCATAAGTCAATAGGGCATTAAAAGTCAAAGTAATTCCAAATTAATTGATGTAGTTCAAATTATTAGCATCATCTTACCGGTGAAATACGAAAGATTTTTTTTTTTTTGAAAGAAACACCTCTGAACACAGTCAAACAAAGGCTTCAATTCAGGTAGATACCTCATCACAAAATAAAGCATCAACTTATTGCACCCGGGAAAATTGAGGTCAACATTTAGGTTTTTATTTAATTAGTACGGAGGTTTGAAACTTATTATTTTTTCAGCAATGGTATGCATCGAATATTTTGTATGGGACATTTGATGTTATAGGATCCACATCCTCTACTTCCTCAGCCCTACTTCCATCCTACTTCCATGAGTTCCTAGCGTGCCACGTGTCCTGACAACCATCCAACGGTGGTTATTTAAAAAATTCAAATTTGTTTGAATTCCAATCCCCATCTATTTGAACCACTTTAAACCTCAAACCAACCCCATCTGATCGGTTCAAAACAAACCAAACCGAACTTATCTCCCTCAAAACAAACCCATTTCACTCATTTGCCTAGGGTTTCAGATCGAACGAACATCCAATGCCACCTAGGAAAATTGGGTCTAACATTTAGGTTTTTATATGATTAGTACCGAAGTTTTAGACTTAGTTTTTTTTCGGCCATGGTATGCCTCATATATTTTATATGGGACATTAAATGTCATAAGTCGATAGGGCATTAAAAGTCAAAGTAATTCCAAATTAATGGATGTAGTTCAATATATTAGCATCTCGCCGGTAAGATGTACATCTTACCTGTACATCTTACCGGCGAAATAAGAAAGAATTTTATTTTTTTAAAAGAAACACCTCTAAACACTGTCACACAAAGGCTTCAATTCAGTTAGATACCTCATCATAAAATAAAGCATAAACTTATTGCACAATAATCAGCCCCTTGAGCCCCAAACATCCAATGCCACACGGGAAAATTGAGGCCAACATTTAGGTTTTTATATAATTAGTACGGAGGTTTGAAACTTATTATTTTTTCAGCTATGGTATGCATTGAATATTTTGTATGAGACATTTGATGTTATAAGTCGGTAGGGCATTAAAAGTCAAAGTAAATTTCAAATTAAGTGTTGTAGTTCAAATTATTAGCATCTCGCCGGTAAAATGTACAACTCATCGGCGAGATACGAAAGAAATTTTATTTAGAAGCCAAACACCTTTGAACACTATCACACAAATGCTTCAATTCAAGTAGACATGAATACATCTTCATGAAATCAAAAGCATCAACTTATTGCACACTGGTCAGTCCTAGGAGCCCCCAAACATCTAATGTCACCCAGGAAAATTGGAGCCAACATTTAGGTTTTTATATTATTGGTACGGAGGTTTGAAACTTGATATTTTTTTGGCCATGGTATCCCTTGTATATTTTCTATGGGACATTTGATGTCATAAGTCAGTAGGGCATTAAATGTAAAAGTAAATTCTAAATTAAGTAATGTAGTTCAAATTATTAGCATCTCGTTGGTAAGATGTACATCTCACCAGCGAGATATGAAATAAAATTTTTTTAGAAGGAAACACATCCGAACACTATCACACAAAAGCTTCAATTCAGGTAGACATGGATACGTCTTCATCAAATCAAAATCATCAATTTATTGGACACTGGTCTGCCCCTGGAGCCCCTAAATATCCAATGCCACCTAGGAAAATTGGGGCCAGCACTTAGGTTTTTATATGATTAGTACGAAGGTTTGTGACTTTGTATTTTTTCGGCCATGGTATGCCTCATATATTTTATATGGGACATTTAATGTCATAAGTCGGTAGGACTTTAAAATTCAAAGTAAACTCCAAATTAAGTAATGTAGTTCAAATTATTAGCATCTCGCCGGTAAGATGTACAACTCACCGACGAGATACGAAAGATATTATTTTTTAGAAGGAAATATTTCAAAACACTATCACACTAAGACTTCCATTCAGGTAGATAAGAATACATCTTTACCAAATCAAAAACATCAGTTTATTGCACACTGGTCAGCCCTTGGAACACCCAAACATCCAATGCCACCCAAAAAAATTGGGACCAAAATTTTGGTTTTTATATGATTAGTACGAAGGTTTGAGACTTCGTATTTATTCGACCATGATAAATATGCCCCGTACATTTTATATGTTACATTTAATGTCACAATTCGGTAAGCATTAAAAGTCAAAGTAAATTCTAAATTAAGTGATGTTGTCCAAATTATTAGCATATTGCCGGTAAGATGTATATCTCATCGGCGATATACGAAAGAAATATTTTTTAGAAACCAAACACCTCTTAACATAGTCACACAAAGGCTTCAATTCAAGTAGACATGAATACCTCTTCATCAAATCAAAAGCATCAACTTATTGCACATGATCAGCCCTTAGAGCCCCAAACATCCAATGTTACCCAAGAAAATTGGGGCCAGCATTTTGATTTTTATATGATTAGTACGGAGGTTTGAGACTTGGTATTTTTTTACCATGGTATGCCTCGTACATTTTCTATGGGACATTTGATGTCATAAGACAGTAGGGCATTAAAAGCCAAAGTAAATTCCTAATTAAGTGATGTAGTTCAAATTATTAGCATCTCGTCGGTAACTTGTACATCTCACCGACGAGATACGAAAGATGTTTTTTTAGAAGGAAACACCGAACACTGTCACACAAAAGCTTCAATTCAACTAGACATGAATACCTCTTCATCAAATAAAAAACTTCAACTTATTGCACACTTGTCAACCCCTGAAAGCCTCAAACATCTAATGCTACCTTGGAAAATTTGGTCAAACATTTAGGTTTTTATATGATTAGTACCGAAGTTTGAGACTTAGTATTTTTTCAGCTATGGTATGCCTCGTACATTTTATATTAGACATTAAATATCATAAATCGGTAGGGTATTAAAAGTCAAAGTAAATCCAAATTAAGTGGCGTAGTTCAAATTATTAGCATCTCGCCGGTAAGATGTAAATCTCACCGGCGAGATACGAATTTTTTTTTTTTTCAGTTGGCAAACATTTCCAAACACTATCACGCAAAAGCTTCAATCCAGGTAGACATGAATACCTTTTTATCAAATCAAAAGCATTAATTTATTGTACACTGATCAACCCTGGGAGCCCCCAAATATCCGATGCCTCCTAAAAAAATTGGGGCTAGTATTTAGGTTTTTATTTGATTGGTACGGAGTTTTGAAACTTGGTATTTTTTTCGGCCATGCTATTCCTCGTATATTTGATATGAGACATTTGATGTTACAAGTTGGTAGAACATTAAAAGTCAAAGTAAATTCCAAATTAAGTGATGCAGCTCAAATTATTGGCATCTCGCCTGTAAGATGTACAACTCACCGGCGAGATATGAAAGATATTTTTTTAAAGAGGAAACACCTCCGAGCACTGTCACACAAAAACTTCAATTCAGGTAGACATGAATACCTCATCAAATCAAAAGAATCAACTTATTGAACACTGGTCAATCCCCGAAGGCCCCAAACATCCAATGCCACCTAGGAAAATTGGGTCCAACATTTAGGTTTTCGTATAATTAATACAAAAGTTTGAGACTTGGTATTTTTTCGGCCATGGTATGCCTCATACATTTATATGGGACATTAAATGTCACAAGTCGATAAGGCATTAAAAGTTAAAATAATTCCAAATTAATTGATGTAGTTCAAATTATTAGCAACATCTTACCGGCGAAATATGAAAGAAATTTTTTTTTTTGAAAGAAACACCTCTAAACACTGTAACACAAAGGCTTCAAGTCAGTTAGATACCTCATCATAAAATAAAGCATCAATTTATTGCACATTAATCAGCCCCTACAGCCCCCAAACATCCAATGCCACCCGGGAAAATTGAGGCCAACATTTAGGTTTTTATATAATTAGTACGGAGGTTTGAAACTTATTATTTTTTCAGCTATGGTATGCATTGAATATTTTGTATGGGACATTTGATGTTATAAGTCGGTAGGGCATTAAAAGTCAAAGTAAATTTCAAATTAAGTGTTGTAGTTCAAATTATTAGCATCTCGCCGGTAAAATGTACAACTCACCGGCGAGATACGAAAGAAATTTTATTTAGAAGCCAAACACCTTTGAACACTATCACACAAATGCTTCAATTTAAGTAGACATGAATACATCTTCATCAAATCAAAAGCATCAACTTATTGCACACTGGTCAGTCCTAAGAGCCCCCAAACATCCAATGTCACCCAGGAAAATTGGAGCAAACATTTAGGATTTTATATGATTGGTACGTAGGTTTGAGGCTTGATATTTTTTCGTCCATGGTATCCTTCATATATTTTCTATGGGACATTTGATGTCATAAGTCAGTAGGGCATTAAAAGTAAAAGTCAACTATAAATTAAGTAATGTAGTTCAAATTATTAGCATCTCGTTGGTAAGATGTACATCTCACCAGCGAGATATGAAAGATATTTTTTTAGAAGGAAACACATCCGAAAACTATCACACAAAAGCTTCAATTCAGGTAGACATGGATACGTCTTCATCAAATCAAAATCATCAATTTATTGGACACTGGTCTGCCCTTGGAGCCCCTAAATATCCAATGCCACCTAGGAAAATTGGGGTCAGCACTTAGGTTTTTATATGATTAGTACGAAGGTTTGTGACTTTAAATTTTTTCGGTCATGGTATGCCTTATATATTTTATATGGGACATTTAATGTCACAAGTCGATAGGGCTTTAAAAGTCAAAGTAAACTCCAAATTAAGTAATGTAGTTCATATTATTAGCATCTCGCCGGTAAGATGTACAACTCGCCGGCGAGATACAGAAGATATTATTTTTTAGAGGAAAATATCTTTGAACACTGTCACACAAAGACTTCAATTCAGGTAGACATGAATACATCTTCACCAAATAAAAAACATCAGCTTATTGCACACTGGTCAGCCCTTGGAGCACTCAAACATCCAATGCCGCACGAAAAAATTTGGTTCCAACATTTTAGTTTTTATATGATTAGTACGAAGGTTTGAGACTTGGTATTTATTCGACCATGATAAATATGCCTCGTACATTTTATATGTTACATTTAATGTCACAATTCAGTAAGCATTAAAAGTCAAAGTAAATTCCAAATTAAGTGATGTTGTCCAAATTATTAGCGTATTGTCGGTAAGATGTATATCTCACCGGCGATATACAAAAAAAATATTTTTTAGAAGCCAAACACCATTTAACACAGTCACACAAAGGCTTCAATTCAGGTAGACATAAATACCTCTTCATCAAATCAAAAGAATCAACTTATTGCACATGATCAGCCCTTGGAGTCCCAAACATCCAATGTTACCCAAGAAAATTGGGGCCAGCATTTAGGTTTTTATATGATTAGTACAGAGGTTTGAGACTTGGTATTTTTTTGGCCATGGTATGTCTCGTACATTTTCTATAGGACATTTGATGTCATAAGTCGGTAGGGCATTAAAAGCCAAAGTAAATTCTTAATTAAATGATATAGTTCAAATTATTAGCATTTCGCCGGTATGTACATCTCACCGGTGAGATACGAAAGATATTTTTTAGAAGGAAACACCTCCGAACACTGCCACACAAAAGATTCAATTCAACTAGACATGAATACCTCTTCATCAAATAAAAAACATCAACTTATTGCATACTTGTCAGCCCCTGAAAGCCCCAAACGTCCAATGCTACCTAGGAAAATTGGGTCCAACATTTAGGTTTTTATATGATTAATACCGAAGTTTGAGACTTAGTATTTTTTTGGCTATGGTATGCCTCATATATTTTATATTGGATATTAAATGTCATAAGTCGATTGGGTATTAAAAGTCAAAGTAAATTCCAAATTAAGTGGCGTAGTTTAAATTATTAGCAGCTTTTTGGTAAGATATAAATCTCATCGGCGAGATACTGAAGGAATTTTTTTTTCAGTTGAAAAACATCTCCAAACACAATCACACAAAAGCTTCAATTCAAGTAGACATGAATACCTCTTCATCAAATCAAAAGCATTAATTTATTGTACACTGATCAGCCCTTGGAGCCCCCAAATATTCGATGCCTCCCGAGAAATTTGGGGCTAGCATTTAGGTTTTTATTTGATTGGTACGGAGGTTTGAAACTTGGTATTTTTTTCGGTCATGGTATGCCTCGTATATTTTATATGAGACATTTGGTGTTATAAGTCGGTAAAATAATAAAATTCAAAGTAAATTCCAAATTCAATGATGTAGTTCAAATTATTAGCATCTCGCCGGTAAGATGTACAACTCACCGGCGAGATGTGAAAGATATTTTTTTTAAAAAAGAAACACCTTTGAACACTGTCACATAAAGGCTTCAATTCAGATGGACATGAATACCTCTTCATCAAATAAAAAACATCAACTTATTGTATACTGGTCTGACCCTAGAGCCCCCAAATATCCAATGCCAACTAGGAAAATTGGGGCTAACATTTAGGTTCTTATATGATTAGTTCGGAGGTTTAAGAGTTGATATTTTATTGGCCATGGTATGCCTCGTACATTTTCTATAGGACATTTGATGTCATAAGTCGGTAGAGCATTAAAAGTCTAAGTAATTCCTAATTAAGTGATGTAATTGAAATTATTCGCATCTCGCCGGTATAATGTACATCTCACCGGCGAAAAACAAAAGAAATTTTTTTTTAGAAGGAAACACCTCCAAGCACTGTCACACAAAAGCTTCAATTCAGGTAGACATGAATACCTCATCAATTCAAAAGAATCAACTTATTGAACACTGGTCAACCCCTGAAGGCCCCAAACATCTAATGCCACCTAGGAAAATTGGGTCCAATATTTAGGTTTTTATATGATTAATACAGAAGTTTGAGACATTGGTATTTTTTAGGCCATGGTATGCCTCATACATTTTATATGGGACATTAAATGTCATAAGTCGATAGAGCATTAAAAGTCAAAGTAATTCCAAATTAATTGATGTAGTTCAAAGTACATCTTACCGGTGAAATACGAAAGAAATTTTTTTTTTAAAGAAACACCTGTGAACACTATCACACAAAGGCTTCAATTCAGGTAGATACCTTATCACAAAATAAAGCATCAACTTATTGCACACTAATCAGCCCCTTGAGCCCCCAAACATCCAATGCCACCCGGGAAAATTAAGGCCAACATTTGGATTTTTATATAATTAGTACGGAGGTTTGAAACTTAGTATTTTTTCAACTATGGTATGCATCAAATATTTTGTATGGGACATTTGATGTTATAAGTCGGTAGGGCAATAAAAGTCAAAGTAAATTTCAATTTAAGTGATGTAGTTCAAATTATTAGCATCTCGTCGGTAAAATGTACAACTCACCGACGAGATACGAAAGAAATTTTATTTAGAAGCCAAACACCTTTGAACACTATCACACAAAGGCTTCAATTCAAGTAGACTTTAATACATCTTCATCAAATCAAAAGCATCAACTTATTGCACACTGGTCAGTCCTAGGAGCCCCCAAACATCCAATGTCACCCAGGAAAATTGGAGCCAACATTTAGGTTTTATATGATTTGTACGGAGGTTTGAGAGTTGATATTTTTTCGGCCATGGTATCCCTCGTATATTTTCTATGGGACATTTGATGTCCTAAGTTAGTAGGGCATTAAAAATAAAAGTAAATTCTAAATTAAGTAATGTAGTTCAAATTATTAGCATCTCGTTGGTAAGATGTACATCTCACCGGTGAGATATGAAAGTTATTTTTTTTAGACGGAAACACATCCGAACACTATCATACAAAAGCTTCAATTCAGGTGGGCATGGATACGTCTTCGTCAAATTAAAAACATCAATTTATTGGACACTGGTCTGCCCCTGGAGCCCTTAAACATCCAATGCCACCTAGGAAAATTGGGGCCAGCACTTAGGTTTTTATATGATTAGTACAAAGGTTTGTGACTTTGTATTTTTTCGGCCTTGGTATGCCTCATACATTTTATATGGGACATTTAATGTCATAAGTCGGTATAAATTCCAAATTAAGTAATGTAGTTCAAAATATTAGCATGTCGCCGGTAAGATGTAAAACTCACCGGCGAGATACGAAAGATATTATTTTTTAGAAGGAAATATCTCTGAACACTGTCACACAAAGATTTCAATTCAGGTAGACATAAATACATTTTCACCAAATAAAAAACATCAGCATATTGCACACTGGTAAGCCCTTGGAGCACCCAAACATCCAATGCCACTCGAAAAAATTGGGGCCAACATTTAGGTTTTTATATGATTAGTACAGAGGTTTGAGACTTGGTATTTTTTTGGCCATGGTATGCTTCGTACATTTTTTATGGGACATTTGATGTCATAAGTTGGTAGGGCATTAAAAGCCAAACTAAATTCCTAATTAAGTGATGTAGTTCAAATTATTAGCATCTCGCCGGTAACGTGTACATCTCACCAGCGAGATACGAAAGATATTTTTTTAGAAAGAAACACCTCCGAACACTGTCACACAAAAGCTTCAATTCAACTAGACATGAAGACCTTTTCATCAAATAAAAAACATCAACTAATTGCACACTGGTCAGCCCCTGAAAGCCCCAAACATCCAATGCTACCTAGGAAAATTGGGTCAAACATTTAGGTTTTTATATGATTAGTACCGAAGTTTGAGACTTAGTATTTTTTCAGTTATGGTATGCCTCGTACATTTTATATTGGACATTAAATGTCATAAGTCGGTAGGATATTAAAAGTCAATGTAAATTCCAAATTAAGTGGCGTAGTTCAAATTATTAGCATCTTGTCGGTAAGTTGTAAATCTCACCGGCGAGATATGAAAGAAATTTTTTTTTTCAGTTGGCAAACATCTCCAAACACTATCAGACAAAAGCTTCAATTCAAGTAGATATGAATACCTCTTTATAAAATCAAAAGCATCAATTTATTGTACACTGATCAGCCCTTGGAGCCCCCAAATATTCGATGCCTCTCGGGAAAATTAAGGCTAGCATTTAGGTTTTTATTTGATTGGTACGGAGGTTTGAAACTTGGTATTTTTTTCGGCCATGGTATGCCGCCTATATTTTATATGAGACATTTGATGTTACAAGTTGGTAAAATAATAGTAGTCAAAGTAAATTTTAAATTAAGTGATGTAGTTCAAATTATTAGCATCTTGCCGGTAAGATGTACAACTCACCGGTGAGATATGAAAGATATTTTTTTTTAAAAGAAAACACCTCTGTACACTATCACACAAAGGCTTTAATTCAAATAGACATGAATACCTATTCATCAAATAAAAAATATCAACTTATTGTACACTGGTCAGACCCTATAGCTCCCAAAAATCTAATGCTAACCAGAAAAATTGGGGCCAACATTTAGGTTCTTATATGATTAGTTCGGGGGTTTAAGACTTGATATTTTTTTGGCCATGGTATGCCTCATACATTTTCTATAGGACATTTAATGCCATAAGTCGGTAGAGTATTAAAAGTCAAAGTAAATTCTTAATTAAGTAATGTAATTCAAATTATTAGCATCTCATGGGTATGATGTACATCTCACCGGCGAAATACAAAAGAAATTTTTTTGGGAAGGAAAAACCTCCGAGCACTGTCTCACAAAAGCTTCAATTCAGGTAGTCATGAATATCTCATCAAATTAAAAGAATCAACTTATTGAACACTGGTCAACCCCTAAAGGCCCCAAACATCCAATGCCACCTTCAAAATTTAGGTCCAACATTTAGGTTTATATATGATTAATACATAAGTTTGAGACTTGATATTTTTTTGGTCATGGTATGCCTCATACATTTTATATGGGACATTAAATGTCATAAGTCGATAGGGCATTAAAAGTAAAAGTAATTCCAAATTAATTGATGTAATTCAAATTATTAGCATATCGTCGGTAAAATGTACATCTTACCGGCGAAATACGAAAGAATTTTTTTTTTAAAGAGACACCTTTGAACACTATCATACAAAGGCTTCAATTCAGGTAGATACCTCATCAAAAAATAAAGCATCAACTTATTGACACTAAACAGCCCCTCGAGCTCCCAAACATCCAATGCCACCCGGGAAAATTGAGACCAACATTAAGGTTTTTATATAATTAGTACGGAGGTTTAAAACTTATTATTTTTTCAGCTACGGTATGCATCGAATATTTTATATGGGACATTTGATGTTATAAGTCGGTAGGGCATTAACAGTCAAAGTAAATTTCAAATTAAGTGATGTAATTCAAATTATTAGCATCTCGTCGGTAAAATGTACAACTCACCGGCGAGATACGAAAGAACTTTTATTTCGAAGCCAAACACCTTTGAACACTATCACACAAAGGCCTCAATTCAAGTAGACATGAATACATCTTCATCAAATCAAAAGCATCAATTTATTGCACACTGGTCAGTCCTAGGGGTCCCCAAACATCCAATGTCACCTAGGAAAATTGGAGCCAACATTTAGGTTTTTATATGATTGGTACGGAGGTTTGAGACTTGATATTTTTTCGGCCATGGTATCCCTCGTATATTTTCTATGGGATATTTGATGTCATAAGTCAGTAGGGCATTAAAAGTAAAAGTAAAAGTAAATTCTAAATTAATTAATGTAGTTCAAATTATTAGCATCTCGTTGGTAAGATGTACATCTCACCGGCGAGATATGAAAGATATTTTTTTTAAAAGGAATCACATCCGAACACTGTCACACAAAAGCTTCAATCCAGGTAAACATGGACACGTCTTCATCAAATCAAAAGCATCAATTTATTGGACACTGGTTTGCTCCTGGAGCCCCCAAACATCCAATGCCACCTAGGAAAATTGGTGCTAGCACTTAGGTTTTTATATGATTAGTACAAAAGTTTGTAACTTTATATTTTTTCGGCCATGGTATGCCTCATATATTTTATATGGGACATTTAATGTCTTAAGTCGGTAGGACTTTAAATGTCAAAGTAAATTCTAAATTAAGTAATGCAGTTCAAATTATTAGCATCTCGCCAGTAAAATGTACAATTCACCAATGAGATATTGAAGATAATATTTTTTAGAAAGAAATATCTCTGAACACTGTCACACAAAGACTTCAATTCAGGTAGACATGAATACATCTTCACCAAATCAAAAACATCAGCTTATTGCACACTGGTCAACCCTTGGAGCACCCAAACATCCAATGCCACCCGAAAAAATTGGGGCCAACATTTTGGTTTTTATATGATTAGTACGAAGTTTTGAGACTTCGTATTTTATTCGACCACGATATATATGCCTCGTACATTTTATATGTGACATTTAATGTCACAATTCGGTAAGCATTAAAGTCAAAGTAAATTCCAATTAAAGTGATGTTATCCAAATTATTAGCATATTGCCGGTAAGATGTATATCTCACCGGCGATATATGAAAAATATTTTTTAGAAGTCAAACACCTCTTAACACAGTCACACAAAGGCTTTAATTCAGGTAGACATGAATACCACTTCATCAAATCAAAAGCATCAACTTATTGCACATGATCAGCCCTTAGAGCCCCAAACATCCAATGTTACCCAAGAAAATTGGGGCCAGCATTTAGGTTTTTATATGATTAGTATGAAGGTTTGAGACTTGGTATTTTTTTTACCATGGGGTATTTTTTTTACCATGGTATGCCTCGTACATTTTCTATGGGACATTTGATGTCATAAGTCGGTAAGGCATTAAAAGCCAAAGTAAATTCCTAATTAAGTGATGTAGTTCAAATTATTAGCATCTCGCCGGTAACATGTACATCTCACCGGCGAGATACGAAAGATATTTTTTCAGAAGAAAAAATGTCCAAACACTGTCACACAAAAGCTTCAATTCAACAAGACATGAATATCTCTTCATCAAATAAAAAACATCAACTTATTGCACACTGGTCAGCCCCTGAAAGCCCCAAACATCCAATGCTACATTGGAAAATTGGGTCCAACATTTAGGTTTTTATATGATTAGTACCGAAGTTTAAGACTTAATAAATTTTCGGCTATGGTATGCCTCGTACATTTTATATTGGACATTAAATGTCATAAGTCGGTAGGGTAGTAAAAGTTAAAGTAAATTCCAAATTAAGTGGCGTAGTTCAAATTATTAGCATCTCGCCGGTAAGATGTAAATCTCACCAGCGAGATACGAAAGAAATTTTTGTTTCAGTTGACAAACATCTCCAAACACTATCACACAAAAACTTCAACTCAGGCAGAAATGAATACCTCTTTATAAAATCAAAAGCATCAATTTATTGTACATTGATCAGCCCATGGAGCCCCCAAATATCCGATGCCTCCTGGGAAAATTGGGGCTAGCATTTAGGTTTTTATTTGATTGGTACGGAGGTTTGAAACTTGGTATTTTTTTCGGCCATTGTATGCCTCGTATATTTTATATGAGACATTTGATGTTACAAGTTGGTAGAACAATAAAAGTCAAAGTAAATTTCAAATTAAGTGATGTAGTTCAAATTATTAGCATCTCGTGGGTAAGATGTACAACTCACCGGATAGATAAGAAAGATATTGTTTTTTAAAAGGAAACACCTCTGAATACTGTCACACAAAGGCTTCAATTCAGATAGACATGAATACCTTTTCATCAAATAAAAAACATCAACTTATTGTATATTGGTCAGCCCCTAGAGCACCCAAATATCCAATGCCAACCAGGAGTGTTGGGCCAACATTTAAGTTCTTATATGATTAGTTCTGAGGTTTAAGACTTGATATTTTGTCGGCCATTGTATGCCTCATACATTTGCTATAGGACATTTGATGTGATAAGTCGGTAGAGCATTGAAAGTTAAAGTAAATTCCTAATTAAGTGATAAAATTCATATTATTCGCATCTCATTGGTATGATGTACATCTCACCGGCAAAATACAAAAGAAAATTTTTTTATAAGTAAACACCCCCGAGTACTGTCACTCAAAAGTTTCAATTCAGGTAGAAATGAATACGTCATCAAATCAAAAGAATCAACTTATTGAACACTGGTCAACCTCTGAAGGCCCCAAACATCCAATGCCACCTAGGAAAATTTGGTCCAATATTTAGGTTTTTATACGATTTATACAGAAGTTTGAGACTTGGTATTTTTTTGGCCATAGTATGCCTCATACATTTTATATGGGACATTAAATGTCATAAGTTGATAGGACATTAAAAGTCAAAGTAAATTTCAAATTAAGTGATGTAGTTCAAATTATTAGCATCTCGCCGTTAAAATGTTCAACTCGCCTGCGATATACAAAATAAATTTTATTTAGAAGCCAAACACCTTTGAACACTATCACACAAAGGCTTCAATTCAAGTAGACATGAATACATCTTCATGAAATCAAAAGCATCAACTTATTGCACACTGGTCAGTCTTAGGAACCCCCAAACATCCAATGTCACCCAAAAAAATTGGAGCTAACATTTAGGTTTTTATATGATTGGTACGGAGGTTTGAGACTTGATATTTTTTCGGCCATGGTAACCTTCGTATATTTTCTATGGGACATTTGATGTCATAAGTCAATAGGGCATTAAAAGTAAAAGTAAATTAAGTAGTGTAGCTCAAATTATTAACATCTCGTTGGTAAGATGTACATCTCTCTCCGACGAGATATGAAAGATATTTTATTTAAAAGGAAACACATCCGAACACTATCACACAAAAGCTTCAGTTCAGGTAGACATGGATACGTCTTCATCAAATCAAAAGCATCAATTTATTGGACACTGGTCTATCCCTGGAGCCCCCAAACATCCAATGCCACCTAGGAAAATTGGGGCCAACACTTAGGTTTTTATATGATTAGTACGAAGGTTTGTGACTTTGTATTTTTTTGACCATGGTATGCCTCATATATTATATATGGGATATTTAATATCATAAGTCGGTAGGGCTTTAAAAGTGAAAGTAAATTCTAAATTAAGTAATGTAGTTCAAATTATTAGTATCTCGCCGATAAGATGTATAACTCACCGGCGAGATACGGAAGATATTATTTTTTAGAAGGAAATATCTCTGAACACTATCACTCAAAGATTTCAATTTAGGTAGACATGAATACATCTTCACCAAATAAAAAAAACATCAGTTTATTGCACACTGGTCCGCCCTTGGAGCACCAAAACATCCAATGCCACCCGAAAAAATTGGGGCCAACATTTTGATTTTTATATGATTAGTACGGAGGTTTGAGACTTGGTATTTATTCGACGATGATATATATGCCTCATACATTTTATATGTTACATTTAATGTCACAATTCGGTAAGCATTAAAAGTCAAAGTAAATTTCAAATTAAGTGATGTTGTCCAAATTATTAACATATTGTCGGTAAGATGTATATCTCACCGGCGATATACGAAAGAAATATTTTTTAGAAGCCAAACACCTCTTAACACAGTCACACACAGGCTTTAATTCAGGTAGACATGAATTCCTCTTCATCAAATTAAAAGAATCAACTTATTGCACATGATCAGCTCTTGGAGCCCCAAACATCCAATGTTACCCAAGAAAATTGGGGTCAACATTTAGGTTTTTATATGATTAGTATGGAGGTTTGAGACTTGGTATTTTTTTGGTAATGGTATGCCTCGTACATTTTCTATGGGACATTTGATGTCATAAGTCAGTTGGGCATTAAAAGCCAAAGTAATTTCCTAATTAAGTGTTGTAGTTCAAATTATTAGCATCTCGCCAGTAACATGTACATCTCACTGGCGAGATACGAAAGATATTTTTTTATGAGAAAACACCTCCGAACACTGTCACACAAAAGCTTCAATTCAACTAGACATGAATACCTCTTCATCAAATAAAAAACATCAACTAATTGCACACTGGTCAGCCCCTGAATGCCCCAAACATCCAATGCTACCTAGGAAAATTGGGTCCAACATTTAGGTTTTTATATGATTAGTACCGAAGTTTGAGAGTTAGTATTTTTTTGACTATGGTATGTCTCGTATATTTTATATTGGACACTAAATGTCAAAAGTTGGTAGGGTATTAAAAGTCAAAGTAAATTCCAAATTAAGTGACGTAGTTCAAATTATTACCATCTCGCCGGTTAGATGATTTTTATATGATTAGTACCGAAGTTTGAGACTTAGTATTTTTTTGGCTATGGTATGCCTCGTACATTTTATATTGGACATTAAATGTTAAAAGTCGGTAGGGTATTAAAAGTCAAAGTAAATTCCAAATTAAGTGGCGTAGTTCAAATTATTAGCATCTCGCCGGTTAGATGTAAATCTCACCGGCGAGATACGAAAGAATCTTTTTTTTCAATTGGCAAACATCTCCAAACACTATTAGACAAAAGTTTCAATTCAGGTAGACATGAATACCTTTTTATCAAATCAAAAACATCAATTTATTGTACACTGATCAGCCCTTGGAGCCCCTAAATATCCGATGCCTCGTGGAAAATTGGGGCTAGGATTTAGGTTTTTATTTGATTGGTACGGAGATTTAAAACTTGGTGTTTTTTTCGGCCATGGAATGCCTCGTATATTTTATATGAGACATTTGATGTTACAAGCCGGTAGAACAATAAAAGTCAAAGTAAATTCCAAATTAAGTGATGTAGTTCAAATTATTAGCATCTCGCCGGTAAGACGTACAACTCACCGACGAGATATGAAAGATATTTTTTTAAAAAAGGAAACACCTCTGAACATTGTCACACAAAGGCTTCAATTCAGATAGACATGAATACCACTTCATCAAATAAAAAACATCAACTTATTGTATACTGGTTAGCCTCTAGAGCCCCCAAATATCCAATGCCAACCATGAAAATTGGGGGCAACATTTAGGTTCTTATATGATTAGTTCGGAGGTTTAAGACTTGATATTTTATCGTCCATGGTATGCCTCGTACATTTTCTATAGGACATTTGATGTCATAAGTCGGTAGAGCATTAAAAGTCAAAATAAATTTCTAATTAAGTGATGTAATTCAAATTATTAGCATCTCGCCGGTATGATGTACATCTCACCGGCGAAATACAAAAGAAATTTTTTTTAGATGGAAACACCTCCGAGCACTGTCACACAAAAGCTTCAATTCAGGTAGACATGAATACCTCATCAAATCAAAAGAATCAACTTATTGAATACTGGTCAACTCCTGAAGGCCCCAAACATCCAATGCCACCTAGGAAAATTGGGTCCAACATTTAGGTTTTTATACGATTAATACAAAAGTTTGAGACTTGCTATATTTTCGGCCATGGTATGCCTCATACATTTTATATGGGACATTAAATATCATAAGTCGATAGGGCATTAAAAGTCAAAGTAATTCTAAATTAATTGATATAGTTCAAATTATTAGCATCTCGCCGGTAAGATGTGCATCTTACCGGCGCAATACGAAAGAATTTTTTTTTTTGACAGAAACACCTCTAAACACTGTCACACAAAGACTTCAATTCGGGTAGATACCACATCACAAAATAAAGCATCAACTTATTACACACTAATAAGCCCCTATAGCCCCCAAACATTCAACCACACTTGGGAAAATTGAGCCCAACATTTAGGTTTTTATATAATTAGTACGGAGGTTCGAAAGTTATTATTTTTTCAGCTATGGTATGCATCGAATATTTTGTATGGGACATTTGATGTTATAAGTCGGTAGGGCATTAAAAGTCAAAGTAAATTTCCAATTACGTGATGTAGTTCAAATTATTAGCATCTCATCGGCGAGATACGAAAGAAATTTTATTTAGAAGCCAAACACCTTTGAACACTATCACACAAAGGCATCAATTCAAGTAGACATGAATACCTCTTCATCAAATCAAAAGCATCAACTTATTGCACACTGGTCTGTCCTAGGAGGCCCCAAACATCCAATGTCACCCAGGAAAATTGGAGATAATATTTAGGTTTTTATATGATTGGTACGAAGGTTTGAGACTTGATATTTTTTCTACCATGGTATCCCTCGTATATTTTCTATGCGACATTTGATGTCATAAGTCAGTAGGGCATTAAAAGTAAAAGTAAATTCTAAATTAAATAATGTAGTTCAAATTATTAGCATCTCGTTGGTAAGATGTACATTTCACCGCTGAGATATGAAAGATATTTTTTTTTAGAAGGAAACACATCCGAATACTATCACACAAAAGCTTCAATTCAGGTAGACATGGATACGTCTTCATCAAATCAAAAGCATCAATTTATTGGCCACTGGTCTACCCCTGAAGCCCCAAACATCCAATGCCAACTAGAAAAATTGGGGCCAACACTTAGGTTTTTATTTTATTAGTACGAAGGTTTGTGACTTTGTATTTTTTCGGCCATGGTATGCCTCATATATTTTATATGGGACAATTAATGTCATAAGTCGGTAGGGCTTTAAAAGTCAAAGTAAATTCTAAATTAAGTAATGTAGTTCAAATTATTAGCATCTCACCGATAAGATGGACAACTCACTGGCGAGATACGGAAGATATTATTTTTTAGAAGGAAATATCTCTGAACACTGTCACACAAAGACTTCAATTCAGGTAGACATGAATACATCTTCACCAAATAAAAAACATCAGCTTATTGCACACTAGTCAGCCCTTAGAGCACCCAAACATCTAATGCCACCTGAAAAAATTGGGGCCAACATTTTGGTTTTTATATGATTAGTACGGAGGTTTGAGACTTGGTATTTATTCAACCATGATATATATGTCTCGTGTATTTTATATGTTACATTTAAAGTCACAATTCGCTAGGCATTAAAAGTCAAAGTAAATTCCAAATTAAGTGATGTTGTCCAAATTATTAGCATATTGCCGGTAAGATGTATATCTCACCGGCAATATACGAAAGAAATATTATTTAGAAGCCAAACACCTCTTAACACAGTCACAAAAAGGCTTCAATTTAGGTAGACATGAATAATTCTTCACCAAATCAAAAGCATCAACTTATTGCACATGATCAGCCCTTGGAGCCCCAAACATCCAATGTTACCCAAGAAAATTGGGGCTAGCATTTAGGTTTTTATATGATTAATACGGAGGTTTGAGACTTGGTATTTTTTTGACCATGGTATACCTCGTACATTTTCTATAGGACATTTGATGTCATAAGTTGGCAGGGCATTAAAAACCAAAGTAAATTCCTAATTAAGTGATGTAATTCAAATTTTTAGCATCTCACCGGTAACATGTACATCTCATCGACGAGATACGAAAGATATTTTTTTATAAGGAAACACCTCCGAACACTATCACACAAAATCTTCAATTCAACTAAACATGAATACCACTTCATCAAATAAAAAACATCAACTTATTGCACACTGGTCAAGCGCTGAAAGCCCCCAAACATCCAATGCTACCTAGTAAAATTGGGTCCACCATTTAGATTTTTATATGATTAGTACCGAAGTTTGAGACTTAGTATTTTTTTGGCTATAGTATGCCTCGTACATTTTGTATTGGACATTAAATGTCATAAGTCGGTAGGGTAGTAAAAGTCAAAGTAAATTCCAAATTAAGTGGTGTAGTTCAAATTATTAGCATCTCGCCGGTGAGATTTACATCTCACCAGCGAGATACGAAAGAATTTTTTGTTTTAGTTGGCAAACATCTCCAAACACTATCACACAAAAGCTTCAATTCAGGTAGACATGAATACCTCTTTATCAAATCAAAAGCATCAATTTTTTGTACACTGCTCAGCCCTTGGAGCCCCCAAATATCCGATGCGTCCCGAAAAAATTGGGGCTAGCATTTAGGTTTTTATTTGATTGGTACAGAGTTTTGAAACTTGGTATTTTTGTCAGCCATGGTATGCCTCGTATATTTTATATGAGACATTTGATGTTACAAGTGGGTAGAACAATAAATGTCAAAGTAAATTTCAAATTAAGTGATGTAGTTCAAATTATTAGCATCTCGCTGGTAATATGTACAACTCCTCGGCGAAATATGAAATATATATTTTTTTAAAAGGAAACACCTCTGAACATTGTTACACAAAGGCTTCAATTCAGATAGACATGAATACCTCTTCATCAAATAAAAAATATCAACTTATTGTATACTGGTTAGCCCCTAGAGCCCCCAAATATCCAATGCCAACCAGAAAATTTGGGCCAACATTTAGGTTCTTATATGATTAGTTCGGAGGTTTAAGACTTGATATTTTATCGGCCATGGTATGCCTCGTACATTTTCTATAAGACATTTGATGTCAAAAGTTGATAGAGCAATAAAAGTCAAAGCAAATTTTTAATTAAGTGATGTAATTCAAATTATTAGCATCTCGCTGGTATGATGTACATCTCACTGGCAAAATACAAAAGAAATTTTTTTTAGAAGGAAACTCCTCCGAGCACTGTCACACAATAACCTCAATTCAGGTAGACATGAATACCTCATCAAATCAAAAGCATCAACTTATTAAACACTGGTCAACCCCTGAAGGCCCCAAACATCCAATGCCACCTAGGAAAATTGGGTGTAACATTTAGGTTTTTATATGATTAATACAGAAGTTTGAGACTTGGTATTTTTTTCGGCCATGGTATGCCTCATACATTTTAGGTGGGACATTAAATGTCATAAGTCAATAGGGCATTAAAAGTCAAAGTAATTCCAAATTAATTGATGTAGTTCAAATTATTGGCATCTCGCCGGTAAAATGTACATCTTACCGGCAAAATTCAAAAGAATTTTTTTTTTTTGAAAGAAACACCTCTGAACACTGTCACACAAATGCATCAATTCAGGTACATACCTCATCACAAAATAAAGCATCAACTTATTGCACACTAATCAGCCCCTAGAGCCCCCAAACATCCAATGCCACTCGGAAAAATTGAGGCCAACATTTTGGTTTCTATATAATTAGTACGGAGGTTTGAAACTTAGTATTTTTTCAGCTATGGTATGCATCGAATATTTTTTCTGGGACATTTGATGTTATAAGGCGGTAGGGCATTAAAAGTCAAAGTAAATTTCAAAATAAGTGATGTAGTTCAAATTATTAGCATCTCGCCGATAAAATGTACAACTCACCGGCGGGATACGAAAGAAATTTTATTTAGAAGCAAAACACCTTTGAACACTATCACACAAAGGCTTCAATTCAAGTAGACATGAATACATCTTCATCAAATCAAAGCATCAACTTATTGCACACTGGTCAGTCCTAGGAGCCCCCAAACATCCAATGTCACCCAGGAAAATTGGAGCCAACATTTAGGTTTTTATATGATTGGTACAGAGGTTTGAGACTTGATATTTTTTTGGCCATGGTATCCCTCATATATTTTCTATGGGACATTTGATGTCATAAGTCAGTAGGGCATTAAAAGTAAAAGTAAATTCTAAATTAAGTAATGTAGTTCAAATTATTAGCATCTTGGTAAGATGTACATCTCACCGACGAGATATGAAATATATTTTTTTTAGAAGGAAACACATCCGAACCCTATCACATAAAATCTTCAATTCTGGTAGACATGGATACGTCTTCATCAAATCAAAAGCATAAATTTGTTGGACACTGGTCTGCCCCTGGAGCCCACAAACATCCAATGCCACTTAGAAAAATTGGGGCCAGCACTTAGGTTTTTATATGATTAGTACGAAGGTTTGTGACTCTGTATTTTTTCGGCCATGGTATGCCTCATATTATATATGGGACATTTAATGTCATAAGTCGATAGGGCTTTAAAAGTTAAAGTAAATTCCAAATTAAGTAGTTCAAATTATTAGCATATCGCCGGTAAGATATACAACTCACCGGCGAGATACGGTAGATATTACTTTTTAGAATGAAATATCTCTGAACACTATCACACAAAGACTTCAATTCAGGTAGACATGAATGCATCTTCACCAAATCAAAAACATCAGCTTATTGCACACTGGTCAGCCCTTGGAGCACCCAAACTTCCAATGCCACCCGAAAAAATTGGGGCCAACATTTTGGTTTTTATATAATTAGTACGGAGGTTTGAGACTTGGTATTTATTCGGCCATGATATATATGCCTCGTACATTTTATATGTTACATTTAATGTCATAATTCGGTAGGCATTAAAAGTCGAAGTAATTCTAAATTATCTGATGTTGTCCAAATTATTAGCATATTGTCGGTAAGATGTATATCTCACCGGCGATATACGAAAGAAATATTTTTTAGAAACCAAACACCTCTAAACACAGTCACACAAAAGCTTCAATTCAGGTAGACATAAATACCTCTTCATCAAATCAAAAGCATCAACTTGTTACACATGATCAGCCCCCAAAATCCAATGTTACCCAAGAAAATTGGGGCTAGCAGTTAGGTTTTTATATGATTAGTACGGAGGTTTGAGATTTGGTATTCTTTTGGCCATGGTATGCCTCGTACATTTTCTGTGGGACATTTGATGTCATAAGTCGGTAGGACATTAAAAGTCAAAGTAAATTCCTAATTAAGTGATGTAGTTCAAATTATTAGAATCTCGCCGGTAACATGTACATCTCACCGGCGAGATATGAAAGATATTTTTTTAGAAGGAAACACCACCGAACACTGTCACATAAAAGCTTCAATTCAACTAGACATGAATACCACTTCATCAAATAAAAAGCATCAACTTATTGCACACTGGTCAGCCCCTGAAAGCCCCAAACATCCAATGCTACCTAGGAAAATTGGGTCTAACATTTAGGTTTTTATATGATTAGTACCGAAGTTTGAGACTTAGTATTTTTTCGGCTATGGTATGCCTCGTACATTTTATATTGGACATTAAATTTCATGAGTTGATAATGTATTAAAATTCAAAGTAAATTCCAAATTAAGTGGCGTAGTTTAAATTATTAGCATTTTGCCGGTAAGATGTAAATCTCACCGGCGAGATACGAATGAAAATTTTTTTTCAGTTGGCAAACATCTCCAAACACTATCATACAAAAGCTTCAATTCAAGTAGACATGAATACCTCTTTATCAAATAAAAAACATCAATTTATTGTACACTGATCAGCCCTTGGAGCCCCCAAATATCCGATGCCTCCCGGGAAAATTGGGGCTAGCATTTAGGATTTTATTTGATTGGTACGGAGGTTTGAAACTTGGTATTTTTTTCGGCCATGGTATGCCTCGTATATTTTATATGACACCATTGTTCGAGAACTCGTTTCGTTTTGATATTTTGGGCTGACCGAAATATCCGAAATATTCAAAATTTTGGATATTTCGGTCGAAATATTGTATTTTTCTGGTATGTTTTGGTAGATCATTTCGGTGGGTTTTAGGCCAAGTTAAGGCCTGAAACTTCATGGAAATCCTATTTTAGGCTATATAATAAATGTTCAAATTATAAAAATAGTCACCCAAAATGGTGTTTTCGACACCGTGAAGTTGTAGATCGGCTTCCGGTGTCTAACATATATTTATTTCATCACAAACAAACATATTGATCATGCATTTCCCTAAAAAAAACCAATTTTGAGAATATGGTTTTACCTGGAATAGTGGAAAGGCTTCATAGATGTGCTAAGAAGTTTGAATCTTGTGTTCTCCAAGTGGTTCTGGCGTGGATGCGACAAGGATTCAAATGGGAAGTGGAAGAATGGAGAAGAAATGAGCAAAAACCAAGCAAAAACAAAAAAACCAGAGCTGTTTTGAAGTCTCGTTTCGACCGAGACTGACGAAATGTGGTCTTTTATATAAAGGGGTTTGACGAAAAATTCGAAATCCACTAAAATCTCGAGATATCACAAAATTTTGAGAATTTCGGTCGAGATATTGTATTTTTTCGATACGAAGTAGCATTTCATTTCGAGCAGCTTGAAATATCCGAAATTTCTGAAATCTCGATCGAGATTTCACGAGATTTTGAACTATGTATGACACATTTGATGTTACAAGTTGGTAGAACAATAAATGTCAAAGTAAATTCCAAATTAAGTGATGTAGTTCAAATTAATAGTATCTCGCCGGTAAGATGTACAACTCACCGACGAGATATGAAAGATATTTTTTTTTAAAAGGAAACACCTCTGAACACTATCACACAAAGGCTTCAATTCAGATAGACATGAATACCTCTTCATCAAATAAAAAACATTGACTTATTGTATACTGGTCAGCCCTTAGAGTCCCCAAATATCTAATGCCAACCAGGAAAATTGGGGCCAACATTTAGGTTCTTATATGATTAGTTCGGAGGTTTAAGACTTGATATTTTGTCAGCCATGGTATGCCTCGTACATTTTATATAGGACATTTGATGTTATAAGTCGGTAGAGCATTAAAAGTCAAAGTAAATTCCTAATTAAGTAATGTAATTTAAATTATTAGCATCTCGTTGGTATGATGTACATTTCACCGGCGAAATACAAAAGAAATTTTTTTTAGAAGGAAACACCTCTGAGAACTGTCAGACAAAAACTTCAATTCAGGTAGACATGAATACCTCATCAAATCAAAAACATCAACTTATTGAACACTGGTCAAACCTTGAAGGCCCCAAACATCCAATGCCACCTAGGAAAATTAGGTCCAACATTTAGGTTTTTATATGATTAATACAGAAGTTTGAGACTTGGTATTTTTTTTGGCCATGGTATGCCTCATACATTTTAGATGGGACATTAAATGTCATAAGTCAATAAGGCATTAAAAGTCAAAGTAATTCTAAATTAATTGATGTAGTTCAAATTATTAGCATCTCGCCGATACCGACGAAATACGAAAGAATTTTTTTTTTTTTGAAAGAAACACCTCTGAACACTGTCACACAAAGGCTTCAATTCAGGTAGATACCTCCTCACAAAATAAAGCCTTAACTTATTGCACACTAATCAGCCTCTAGAGCCCCCAAACATCCAATGCCCAACATTTAGGTTTTTATATAATTAATACAGAGGTTTGAAACTTAGTATTTTTTCAGCTATGGTATGCATCGAATATTTTATATTGGACATTTGATGTTATAAGTCAGTAGGGCATTAAAAGTCAAATTAAAATTTTAATTAAGTGATGTAGTTTAAATTATTAGCATATTGCCGGTAAAATGTACAACTCACCGACGAGATACGAAAGAAATTTTATTTAGAAGCCAAACACCTTTGAACACTATCACACAAAGGCTTCAATTCAAGTAGATATGAATACATCTTCATCAAATCAAAAGCATCAACTTATTGCACACTGTTCAATTCTAGGAGCCCCCAAACATCCAATGTCACCCAAGAAAATTGGAGCCAACATTTAGGTTTTTATATGATTGGTACGGAGGTTTAAAACTTGATATTTTTTCGGCCATGGTATCCCTCGTATATTTTCTATGGGACATTTGATGTCATAAGTCAGTAGGGCATTAAAAGTAAAAGTAAATTCTAAATTAAGTAATGTAGTTCAAATTATTAGCATCTCGTTGGTAAGATGTACATCTCACCGGTGAGATATGAAAGATATTTTTTTTAGAAGGAAACACATCCGAACACTATCACACAAAAGCTTCAATTCAGGTAGACATGGATACGCCTTCATCAAATCAAAAGCATCAATTTATTGGACACTGGTCTGCCCCTGGAGCCCCCAAACATCCAATGCCACCTAGAAAAATTGGGGCCAGCACTTAGGTTTTTATATGATTAGTACGAAGGTTTGTGACTTTGTATTTTTTCGGCCATGGTATGCCTCATATATTTTATATGGGACATTTAATGTCATAAGTCGCTAGGACTTTAAAAGTCAAAGTAAATTCCAAATTAAGTAAAGTAGTTCAAATTATTAGCAACTCGCCGGTAAGATGTACAACTCACCAGTGAGATACGGAAGATATTATTTTTTAGAAGGAAATATCTCTGAACACTGTCACACAAAGTCTTCAATTCAGGTAGACATGAATACATCTTTATCAAATAAAAAACATCAGCTTATTGCACACTGGTCAGCCCTTGGAGCACCCAAACATCCAATACCACCCGAAAAAAATTGGGGCCAACATTTTGGTTTTTATATGATTAGTACGGAGGTTTGAGACTTGGTATTTAGTCGACCATGATATATATGCCTTGTACATTTTATATGTTACATTTAATGTCATAATTCGGTAGGCATTAAAAGTCAAAGTAAATTCTAAATTAAGTGATGTAGTCCAAATACTAGCATATTGCCGGTAAGATGTATATCTCATCGGCGATATACGAAAGAAATATTTTTTAGAAGCCAAACACCTCTTAACACAGTCACAAAGGTTTCAATTCAGGTAGACATGAATACCTCTTCATCAAATCAAAAGCATCAACTTATTGCACATGATCATCCCTTGGAGCCCCAAACATCCAACGTTACCCAAGAAAATTGGGGCCAGCATTTAGGTTTTTATATGATTAGAACGGAGGTTTGAGACTTGGTATTTTTTTGGCCATGGTATGCCTCGTACATTTTCTATGGGACATTTGATGTCATAAGTCGGTAGGGCATTAAAAGTCAAAGTAAATTCCTAATTAAGTGATGTAGTTTAAATTATTAGCATCTCATCGGTAACATGTACATCTCACTGACGAGATACAAAAGATATTTTTTTAGAAGTAAACACCTCCGAATACTATCACACAAAAGCTTCAATTCAACTAGACATGAATACATTTTCATTAAATCAAAAATATCAACTTATTGCACACTGGTCAGCCTCTAAAAGCCCCAAGTTCTCATTCTCTCTCCTGATCAAATGGACTAAGCATGTAGGATGTCAATATAAGTGGACAATGTGTATTTGACTTGATCCTCAATTTTGGGACATATATTATTATTTTGTAAATTTTAATTATTATTGCAAGGGTAACGCCCAGCGATGTGCCCAGCCAGAGTCTGTCTCTCTCTCACTCTCCTAATGGAAATGACCCCCTTGCCACCCTCTTCATTGGGCAGAGCCAACCATTAGCTCTTAACTCTAGAAAACCTAATGGAATACCCAACCCCTTGTAATTATAAGTATCCTTGCAGGCAAAATAATTCATCGGTAAATAGTATATAAAAAATAGTAAACTCATCAAATTGATTTATGGTCCAAAAATCCTAAATGAGGCAACTGGCTATAAAGCTGAAATTACAAAACTAACCCTGTGTTTCGTATATTAAAGGATCGAGTTATTTTCCTAACTATACAGTAAAGGGAGGAGAAATGGAGAATCCCTTCATCGTGAATCATTATGATAATGAGATAGGCATCTTTATGAGAGGATAAATAATTTCGACCTCGGATAGAAATATATATACAACTCTGTCTTCCATTAGTATGGCGTGCATATTCCTTCTTACAATCTTCCCCTTCTTTGTTTTTTGGTAAGAACCTACGTCTTCTTCACAAAAGGGAATGGGTTCTCTATCCGAGAGCACGTCCTTATGCCTAAACACAAAGGTGTATGAAATGACTACAGTGACCCTCATGGCTGAAGCCCACACACACTCTCATTACCCGGGATCCTGAGACATGGACCATGCTCACGGACAAAGTTCATTTTCCCATCACAAAATTGTACCTGTTGGGATGAGGAAACGGGCTCGATAAGAACGAGTTGCAGAGGTCGTGGATCCAGGTCTAGGTCAAGAGATCGCCTTAGGAGTGAGGTCGTGATTTTATATGATAACTCCAAAAATGAAGGAGATATCCCTTAAAGCTTACGTAAGACACTCTAAGTCTATCACGGACCAACAAGGCCCGAAACTTTCGCCCATGTCACTCCTAATCAGGCGCGTGGGAAGCAACGGGTAAACACTATCCCCGTCTTACATTCAATAACAGTCTCACTCAACTCCGAGATTCCAGTTTCCCAATTCAAGCACAACTCAAACTCTCAACCACCTTAAATAAGGGAGGTAACACACGTCTAATCCATCTGAACGCCCACGTCACTCCTAATCAGGCGCGTGGGAAGCAACGGGTAAACATTATCCCCGTCTTACATTCAACAACATTCTCACTCAACTCCGAGATTCCAGTTTCCCAATTCAAGCACAACTCAAACTCTCAACCACCTTAAATAAGGGAGGTAATACACGTCTAATCCATCTGAACTTTCATTGTATTGACTATTGCTCAAAGGTCTAACTTAAGCATCGGAGTGAGATCACCAGCGACGCCCAATACTTTTTGCTAATCTTTGTCTTGCAGGAAAAACTCGTTCCAGCAGGATTTTTGACACAAATACCTTTACACTGGTGTGTGTGGTCGAGAGGTGGCTTAGATTAGAAAGAAAAAAATAAAATCTCCCCCCTTTTCTATTCTTTTTGGAAAATTCTAAGGACTAAATGTCCCTCGCATGTCACATCACTCGCAAGCAGTTAGGAGACGCTGATTAGTAGGACCCCATCCTAACAAATATGGGGCCCATGGTATCCCACATGTCCTTCATGCTTCGACACGAGATGCGCCCTTTTTCTTTTTTCCTTCTAAAAATGTGATTAAACGGAGTTGTTCCTTTCCGGTTCGCTCCGGATCCGATTATAAGAATTATGAACCGTCGAATTTAACCTGTTCTAAACTTCTGTCGCAGGCGAGTGGAGGTGGAGGGGTTTCTCGTCATTTCTCAAAAAAATGAGAGAATATACCAAGCGAACAAATGCCCTATTATACAAATATTCATTAACGGATTGAGACCGATAAGTCCTCACTCGCTGCCTCACTTGCACTGGATGAAAAAGGTATATCTACATCTGTTCCTCTGAGGTCAGCAGGAATTTTTCAAAACTTAGGAGAGGAAAAAAAAAATGAAATTCAATATTCATTAATAAGGAGAAATTATTAAGTATGTTAATCTAGTGTGATTTGATTTCTCAGAGATTCTTTGAAATTTCAGTTACAGATGCCGAGGAACCGAAAGGCCAAGAACAAAAAAATAGAAGAATTTGAGCAACCTGGAAAGCTGGTTTAGCTTTCTTCAGTCTAAGGTCAGATTTTAAAGATTCGGCCTTTTTTCTCTGGCTGATTTGTTTTTGCGGTTTTTATCTCGCCTTTGAGATCTAGTCTTCTGATGCCTGATGCTTTCCGAACCGTGACGCATTTCTCATATTTGGATTGGTTTGATCGATATCATCACCGATTATGAGATTTTTAAAGTGATTAATTTACGGCCTAACGAAGATGATGAACGAGTGAATGGAATGCTTTCTCTGCCGGAAGAGTCAGAGACAGAGTGGTGAATATCCTTCTCCACACCTGATAATTCCTGGTTTTTGCAGATTATAACGACCTCATTTTGTTTCCCTTAACGTTATCTGATCTGGTCGATTTGCAGATTGTATGAAATCCAAACTCTAGGTCTTCAAACAGTTTCCGGCGGTAAAAATCCGGTGAAATTTGGGGATCGAAGGTTCTTTATTACAATGGACTATGATGATTTTAGATCGATTTTGAGGAATTCAGGGGTGGATCTATGGACTTTAATGGACACGGCAATCTCTGTTGCCTCTTTGGATTACGGAAACGAATTGAAGGATCGAAGAGATGGAATCGTAGAGCGGCTTTACTCGTCGATGGTTCCTCGATGTCGTAACTGTGAAATCGATTCAATGAGAACTAATAACAAAGAGATTAAAAAGCTGCAACAACATTCTCCGGTGGAACCTTCGATTGAAAAGGAGAGCAGTAGCCATGAAGGAAAGGGAGGTTCTCCTTCCACTCCGCGGTCACTTGACAGGGATGATGACGGAGATCGAAGCTATGGACACTCAACAATTGAGGACGAGGAGACTAAGATTCTCAATATCAGGGAGCATCTCGAAGATCCCGATCAGGTTTCCTTTTTTTTTTTTTTTTTCTTTTTTCTCTCTTCCTTTTATTTCAATTTTCTTCAGTTTCTTCATTTCTTCCTTCTGTCCTTACAAATTTCTTTTTCATTGCAGTCGGAAGATTATGTGATAAGTCTGCTACAAAACCTAGCAGACATGGATATTACACTCAAAGCTCTCAAGGCAAGTGAAAGAACGATAAAGTGTAGACAAATTCCTTCTCATTTCAATTTGATAAATTTCTGTTCCTAACTCTTTATTATTCAGGAGACGGACATCGGAAGGCATGTAAACCGCTTGAGAAAGCATTCATCTAACGAAGTCCGGCGATTGGTTAAGCAACTCGTCAGGTTGGTTCGAGGTCTTCAAAACCAAATTTTATATGTTCAGAGCTGAAAATAAGGAAAATTACATATATGAAGTTTGTGGTATTGCAGGAGATGGAAAGATGTCGTGGACGAGTGGGTGAAATTGAATACACCAGGAGGAGGAACAGCAAATTCTGCTGCACTCATTGGTACAAGAAATGGAAATTCTTCTTTTTCTTAATTTTCTCAAGTTATTTTACATAAAGTGAGAAAAAGAATCACTTTTCAATGCTTAACGAATAAAGCTCATTAATGGCGGCAGCTGATGGAGACTCCCCTCAACAGAACCCCCTAAAAAGCACGCAAAACGTTCATCACCAGGTGAACACCACACCCTACTTGGATTTTCCTTCACGTTACAGTCTTCAAAAGTTCTACCTTTTGACAAGATTTTTTTTTATCATTTTCAGGTTCCTGACTTTGCTTACTCTCCAAATCCACACAGTAAGTATCAATTATCAAAAGACTTCGAGTCTAAAGGGAACAAATGCTATTCGATTTCCCTTTCTATGTTTTTGTTTAAGCATCTTTTAATTTAATCACAGATGGAAGCTCTGGGTCAGATAAGAATCACTCAGAGTCGGAGCCAAAAGGAAAAGCCGTTCCTTCCCGGAGGGAAACTCAAACCAAGACACCTGTGTCTGCCCTTGCAACTGCTTCTGCTTCTCCTTCTCCAAATGTGTGATACCAAAAGATACAACTAGGCTTCTTCAGTTCTTGCTTTATACTGTTTAATCTTTTATCTCTGTCCGTCTCTCCCCCAATTTTGTTGATTTTGATTTTAATTTGTGGGAATATGCAGAAACAGAGAGAACAAAAGGACAGCGCCATTGATCCTGAAAGGCTTGCTTCGGCAAGGAGACGACTTCAGGAAAACTACCAAGAAGCCCAAAATGGTTTGCTTTCTTTCTCTAATCTCTACTCCCTTTATTTGTCTTAATTAGTTTAACTTTACATTGGTTTCTGATTAGTAATTTGATTGGATTGTCTTTTCTGAAGCGAAAAAGCAAAGAACGATTCAAGTCATGGACCTTCACGACATACCAAAACCCAAAAATTCGTTTATTGGGAAGAAAGGTGGTTTCCAGGCGAGGCATTGGTGAAAAGGCAAAACGAAAAATGATATTTTATTATTCTATTTTATAATGCTACTGGGCAGACCGGGAAAGCAAGAACCGGTTTACCCTGTAACTCTCTCTCTCTCTCTCTAATCCCTATATGGATTTTTGCTTAAATTGATTAAAGGAATTTAATTCAAAAAATATATATATATAAAAATTGAGTTTCCAGATCGTAACGCGTATGACTTAGTACCTCTCCACGTGGGTTATAGCCAAATTTAATTTAAAAAAATTTAAAGTGAAAAAGAAAGAAAATTGATGGGTTCTCTGGGGTGTTGCTTGTTAGGTAAAGTGGCGTCAACGTAGCGCGTTGGTAACTAACTAATAGGCTGAGGTTGGAGCTCTTAACGGGATCTTTATCCCCTCAATTTTCCTGTCCCTCAATTTTCAGAATTTCATCTAATTGGGGGTGAAAATGAGCACCCTAACCCCTGCCCAAACACACTGCCCAGAGTGGGATCCACCTCCCTCTATTAGAGGGAATTGAGGAAATTGACGGTTGGCAAATTGAGGTGATATTTTTTCCTCTTAACGTTATCTATTAGGTTTTGGTTTTCTGGCACTACTCCTCACTAGTTTTTCATAATGAGTTGATCTCATGCTGCACGTGGGGCAAAGCTTACGGGGAGAGTACTCAGAATACACCGTCGTGTAGAGGATCCCCGATACACCTGTACGGACAAGGATAAAATGGTAATAAAAATAAGACTTGGTTAATCTGATACACCGACCCCGATATTGAAATTACGAACCATTCGTTGAGTGTCTCTTCTCCTACAAGAGAGGGGCAGATGGGGCGGACCAGGATCCTCTGCAGTACCGGCAGGGCGGCAGTGCACATCCGACGGCAAAGCAGAGGTTAGGTGGTACACATGGCAGAGTACCACGGCACACATGGCCTCTGTTGTGCCGTCGGATGTGCACTGCCGCCCCGCCAGTACTGCAGAGGATTTTAATATGGGGCAGATGTCATTCTCTAAAAGGAGGAGAGAGAGAGAGACATAGATTCAGTGAGGCGTTAGGGTACGTCGTTCTCCTCTCAGGTTCTCTGCCTAGTTAGGTGCGCAGGTTCCTCTCATAGGGGGCGGAAATGATGACCTCATCCCCTGCCCGAACACACTGCCCAGGTGGGGTGAGGTCGTCATTCCCACCCCTCCTATGAGAGGAACCTGCGCACCTGACCGGGTAGGGAACCTAAGAGGAGAAAAATTCATGACAATGCTCTCGAATCGAGTTCTTTTTTCCAAAAAAAAAAAAATCTCTAATGCTTTCTCAAACAATTCAGATCCTCTATGGCGCCTTGCCCGTAGTAGCTTGAGAGGCGTAGACTGGGCCACACGCGTAATGACAGCCTTACCCCTTGCCCAAATGCCTTGTCCGAGCGGGGGTAAGACGGTCATTGCACGTGCAGCCTAGTCTGCGCCGCACAGGCACGCCGTAGAAGATCTAGATCCTTTCTCAAATGGGAAGGAATGTTACCCAGTTAGGATGTTATATATAATGGCTTCTAAAGTCATAAAATAATCAATCTACTTAAATATATATATATATAAAAAAAAAGTGAAAAAGTTTTGTGCCCGGAGTGTGTGAATCCTGCACCAGTGCGAGGGCCAATGGAAGCGAACGGTTAAAGCATCAATAAGAGTGAGATTTTGGATTTTCATGGGGTTAGGCGGTTGGGGCTGTCATTTCGCTCCACCTTATGTCTTGGACAGAGTTTTTTTTTTTTTCGCAAAAATAGTTCCAATACTTTGTCCAATAGTAAAGGAATATTGTCTGGTTATACAAGTAGCTTCTGGACTCAGTGAAATAAGTAATCTACTTAAATATTTACAGAACTCTGCACTTTGGAGAATCAAATTACTAAATCTAAATTTATCTTTTACCAAAAAAGAATTAAATTCATCAAACCATGCACTTTGGAGAGTACATGAGATTAAAATTCTTCAATATTGTAGGTTGAGCCTACAATATTTGGTATGTAAACAAATTTTTATTTTTTGGGAGGGGTCTAAATTTTGTCCTTATACAAAAGAAATGGATCGATGATCTACACTATTGATGTGGTTCCTTCATGGACTAAAGCAGGGATAAACCCTCATCATTTGAACATTGAGAATTTACAATGTAAATAAGTGTTCTTGTTTTATTAAGAACCATTTTACTTAATCAAGTATATTTTTTTTTAAAAACTCAGAATATCGTAGTCTCACATCTAAATTATAATAGAAATTAAAGCTTTGTTTGGTATGCATTCTTGAAATAGATTTTGGGTCTAGAACGCATTCCGAAGCAAGAAAATAGAGAATAATCAGATTCCAAAATGTATTCTAGATCCCGATTCTGTTTCGAAGGTGTATACCAAACACATCATAATGTTGTGTTTGATATGTATTATTGAAAGAGATTATGAATCTAAAACGCATTCTGAAATGAGAAAATAAAGAAGATTCGGATTTAAGAATGCACTTTAGACCCAAAATTTATTTATAGAATATATACCAAAACAGCCTAAGCTAGGCAAAACACAACTTGTGCTTTTCAAACCCCCTAAAGAATGGATCTAACTGCTCTCCGGGGAGCCCAACGCCCAGGGAGTTCCCAAGGGGTATCCAACGGCTGGACTGTGCCGCACACATCCTAACGCGTGCCAATTAACCTTCTGGATGTGTGTAACACAGCCCCGCCATTGAATGCCCCTGGGCATTCCCTGAGCGCTGGGCTCCCTAGACAGGAGCTCGATGCCCAAAGAACCACTTTGGCTGCATATACCTATGCATCTCTTTACACATGTCAAGAACCACCTTTAACTAAGCACACATGCTCGATGGAGCAACTACAACTAGACATCGTTGTTTGGTTGTGTAGTTCTTGGACTAGTGTTGGAGCCAATGAGAGCACGTATAATAACATCAACATGAGTGAAATATTTGATTTCATAGAGGGTGGGGCGGTAACTTTATCTGCTCTTGTGTCAAAGGGCATGGCCATGCAACATGGTAGCGTTCTTTTTCCCTTCTTTTAATCTAAAGGAGAAAAATAGATTTGTTTATAATAAAAAAAAAAAAAGGGAGGAAAAGCTTGGGTATGCTAACGATATATTGTATCATTGTATGCTAGCACCCTAGCTATGTGTGTTTGTCTCTTTCTTTTTTTTCTTCCCTTTGAAAGGTATAAGAATCATTTCAAAAGAGTAAAGAGAAAGATAGACACATTGGATTCTAGCATAACCATCCCTCTCCCTAAAAAAACAATTCAGACGCAAAACTTCTCGATTTCAACAACTCCTAGCATCCTTAGTAAAAACCAAGGGGGCGCTAATCTATGAAAAACCAACACCAAAAGAGACTAGACTAGAAGTCACCTACACTTGTTTGATTTTGGGGATCGAGTGGATTATTGAAATGACCAACTCATTCTTTATTGCCATTTTGAAATTATACACTTCACCAGTTCTCCTTCATTAAGTCAATTATTTTCGTCTCTGAATGGTCAACCTCAATAACTTGAATCCCTTTTTTAAGTTTATCGATATAAATAGTATCTATCCACCCTCTTATCTTTAGAGTTTAGATGATTGGGCAAGGGCTTGTTTGGTAATAGGCATTGAGAATAATTTTTTAAAACTATTTCTCTATTGTGTTTTCTCATTCCATGGTGACGTTCATGGTAGATGAAGGAATTATTGGGTTTGTGTTTTTTATCTAGACCAGTTGATTGGTTTGGATCCAACAGTCTAATTTGATTGTCGATTGGAATCTTCTAGTAGCCATTAGAAGAATCTATTGGAAGAGGGTGTAATCTCCCAAAGAGTGAAGATGTAGAATTTTCCAAGTGAGCGGAGTCTCCAAGAAAATGGGTCTATAAAAGGAGCGATGTGTCTATCAAGGGAGGAGAAAGGAAAATCCAACAATGGAGAGACACAAAAAAGAGAGAGAGAGAGAGAGAGTATATGACTATGTGAAAAAGAGATAGGGACAAAAGTGTACTAAGTTATTTGGGTTTAAGAATCAAATTACATGGATTCTACTCTATCTCTTCTCTTGTTTGTAGTGAAAGATTGGATCTCACTCCGTGGAGTAGGGATGTCAAAAGCTAGTCCAAACCGGTAAAACCAATCAAAAATTTTTATCAGATTGGTTTTGGACTGGGTATGACCGGACCACACCGAACCAACTAATATCTAGACCGAAATCAAACTGATTAAAAAAAAAAAACACAATAAGTATGAGGTTATGAATGAGTGAATTGATTATCCATTGATTTCAATATTAATGAAAAAAAATATTGTTGCAAAGGGAGTTGTTATAAATCAATGAGTATGAGGTTATGAATAGAAAAATTGATATGTAATAATGCTTCCATTGATCACCTTGTTCACTAGACAAATTTAGTTGGCCATTTAAATGAATGATTTGATAGTAGAGTTCATTTGTGATTTCAATATTAGTTATCTTTTCATCCACTAATTTCAATATTAGTTGTTTTTCCCACATAATAATAAGATTTGATTTGTAACAATGATTTTGCTACAAACTCTATTTATCCATTGATTTCAATTTAATTAACTTTCCCTTGCAAGTCATTGATCTTGTTCTGATTACAACATGAACACATCAAATCAAATTTTCTATTCTTGGTTGTTTACTTGTTTGAGTTGGGAAGATGATTTAAAGTGTTTTTACCGAATCTTTTTTCACTGTATGTTATGAATATAATTTTTCACTATGGTTAAAGCCCAAAAACAACCAGACTAAAATCGATATTAACCTGATACTAAAAAACCAAAATACATCAAAATCGAAACTGATTGAAAACCCAAGTTCCTTAACAATTTGGTTTTGGTCTCACTTATTCCCAAACCAAAACCGATTCAACCCAACTGATACCTGGCCTAACCGACCATTTGACACCCTACTATGGATATAAATGGTGTTACCAAATCATGTAAATCCCTTGTTTCTTTTGTGTGTGTGCTTGATTTATTTTTAGTGTCTGTTGTTAGTGCATATACGTTTTTGTATGTCGTACACAATTCTGTAGGCATATACAATTTTGTGGGTTGTATACGTTTCTAAGAGTTACTCACGAAAGGAAAAATAAAACTAATCAACCTCCAACAATTGCTAAGAATTTACAATGCAGCAAAACAATAATTTGCAAAGCAAAATGAAAGAGAATCACATTAATCACACGTGCACAGCTGAGTGATAATCAGAGCTTCCACTATTCTGATGAAAAATTTTCAAAACCCTCACACACCTCCTTACCGGATAACACCTTATATAGCGTCTCGCATAGTACAACATAAAAAAACCCTAATCCCCGAAAGTAAAAAAACTGCCCCCAATATAAACGACTACAAATTTTGACTTGAAACTCTTGCCCCCAACCCTCCGACCTATTATATGACAAGCCACCTATATTGAAGAAGAATCGATCAACAATACTCCCTGCGATAAATTAAGATCAGACTTCACCAATAACAATAATAACTAGTTTCTTCAGATCTTCAAAAGTTCCATCTAACCACCAGAGCTCTATGAGTAAAGAGATTCTCCCTTGAAATTCGAACCTTCTATTATTTCCTACTCCAACTCCAAGGATCAGAGTCCAAGTTCTCACCATGATTCATTATTGGTATTTGGTCGTAGATGGCCCCATGGGTTTTGTTCCCACTTCCCACTTTCTCTACTGCATTTATGAACCACAGTGGGGTCAGTTTCTATATAGATTGACCAATCTATGGGGACTACAAGCAGTAGAATATAGCAGACTTTAGCTTTAGTCTTTAGATATCATGAGTGTCACCATGCATTTGAGTTTCTTTTTCTTTTCTTTCTCCATCTTTTTCTAGTTGAAGTTGTGGGTGGCAAGAGTACAACAATGTGTTAGGTAAGAAGTTTACAGAAGGAAGCAATGCAATGCAGAGTTGGGTGGGCGTATGGGATCCACCACGTACAGAAGGCTCTGTGGGCGGAGGGTGTTTGTAGACGTGCACCAATTAGAAAATTTGTGGTGGTCTCCACTGTCCATTTTTTTTGAATTGTAGCTTGGAATATCTCAGTTTCAGTCCTTCAGATTCATTGTTTCTGCTTTAATGACAATATTTTATGTCAGTAGTAACAGATCTGCAGAAGGGATCGGAAGGGGATGGGGTTGGGTAGTGGTGGGAATAGAGAAGGGTTATCGGCCCCAGGGGAGGAATCTGACTCTTTAGGAATTGGTACAGTATCGATCAATATTGATATCGATATGGCATCGACAAGTATAGATAGATGGATTCAAAAAGAGGATTTCTTTGGGGGTTAAAAATTATTATTTTTATGGGAAAGAGAATATTACCTGCTGGTCCCGTGGGTAGGGAGTAGGGGTGTCAATTGGTTCAGTTCTGGGTTATCAGTCCAGATCATTAGCGGTTCTGGTTCTAAGGTGTCAAGACCATAACTGGACCAATAAGCTTATCGGATCCAAATCTGAGACCCAGGACCCTTAACTAATGGGTGATCCGATTCTGGTTCCTTATCGGTTCCAAACATTATTGAGTCCAAAACAAGGACGATAAGAGTTTTCCTAGGAAAACGGGAGCTTCATCATACACATATTTTCTTGTAGAACCCAAAATAAAGACATTGATGCATATATATAAATAAAGAGACAGCTTTAAGAGTATATAATTTCCATTTCAAATTCAACTCATATACTGATGACTTAAAGAACAACAAAAGAGTGTCACTTAAAAGTCCCAAGCAATCCAATACTATTAATAGGTTAGGGTTTAAAGCCTTTTAGGGTTTCAGATTTCTAATTTCTCATTCAATTTGCTTACATATCATCCGATTCCAACGGTTCCAATGCTACCGGGTCCTTAATGGGCTATCGCGTTCTAGAATCGTTGGGAGACCCGGACCAAAACTGGCCCGACCCAATAGTATATCACTAGGACCAGATCCGGACCAATAAGCTATTGGGTGGTTCGGTTTCGGTTCCTGTCAGTCAAGATTGGTTCTGGTCCTATATTAACACCCCTACCGGTGGGGCAAGTGACTCCTGTGCCTAGAGGCCCTAGATACAAGACTGCACAAAATGACCATCATGTCTTTGGGGATTTCTCAAACCAATCCAAAGGGGTGATATCAAAGAGCATGCAATTATTTGTTGGAAGAATAAGTGCATTTCTATACAACTATGGAATGTTGTGAAGTAGGGATCCGGCTTCTCTCCAGGAAGCCCAACACCCAGGGAGTGTCCAGTGGGGCATCCAATTGCCCTAGGTTGCTGGGTGCGTCGAGATGCATGCCGAGCATACATCCCAGCAGCCCAGCCCCGTTGGATGCCTCACTGGGCACTCCCTTGGAGCTGGACTCCCTGGAGAGGATCCCGACGCATGAAGTAGGGCATCATAAGCATGTCATCTCTTGTCTAAGGGACTGTCCTAAGTCCACACCCTATAACTATAGCATGTCAACTTTTCCAATGCCGAAAGAAATAGCCATTGATATTATGGACTTAGGAATCGGTACCCTTCTTACCAAAAAAAACAAAAGAAACAAAATTGGATACCCATATTGGCTGATATCCATATCGGTAATAACCATATCTGTATCGGTCTTGGTTGATATCAATATCAATAGTAGCCATAGATGTTATGGTCTTAGGTATTGGTCTAGACAGATATCGATATGAATCGGTTGTATAGGGTCCGATCAGACCGTTTTGCCCCTTAAGAATACCGATACCTTGGTTTTCTATACCATTTTACTCTTCCCTATATTGATATCCTTGTTACAGTATCGATCATGGCTGGTATTGGTTGATTCGATACTAATACCTTGAATAGTGATTGATAGTTCATACCTCCACCTTGTAGCAATCACATAGCTTTCAGACAGATTCAAATATAAAAAAACCAAATAAAAACTAAATAAAACAAATCAATCCAGTTCAGTTTCAATTTTGAGATTATGAAAATTATCCGGTTTTGGTTTATACATTCTATATCTTGTATTGAACTGAAATTGTCACTGTTGGAATCTAAATTATCGTGCTAAGAGGAGACTTGCGCACCAAAAACAAAAAACGAACAAGAGATGGTCGGAGTAGACTACGGGGGACTCTCCGATGCTTAAATAAAAAATCCAAACAAAATAATATGAGTTGAGAAACTCAAAATGCTTGAAACAGTAATTGATTGTATCGTATTTTTACCCTATTTTAGTATTTATAGGGATGGGTGGTGGAGAAGTCTGATACCTAGAAAGAGATAAAAAAAAGGAAAATTCCTTGTGGAGAGAGTCTATCCTCGTGGAGGTCGTGCAATGAGAGAGTGAGTCCCAATAGATCAAAATAACTTTACCCATAATCGTCCATTTGATTTGGTCTTCTACAACATGTCGATCATGCATTGGTGAACTATTTTTATATATATCAGAAACAAAACCAAAAAATCAAAACCGAACCAATTGAACCCCCTTAGCCTAGGTCCAGCCCAGCTCAAACTCAATTTTGGGCTTGAACTTTTCGATCTTGCCTGACTCACGAACCATAAAAACCCAGTCTAGATCCTGCTGGACTCTTATTGGGCTTGGGCGGGTCAAAATCAGTACATCAAACATGCACCCTTAACCTAACGAACCTTTCCAAGAGAGAGGTCATCCAAAAAAAAAAAAAAAAATCATAGAAAAGTGAGGTCATCTAAGATATTTTTCTTGTTTTATATTTATATTGGTCATGTTTGGTAGATGGAAAAAAGTAAAATGGGAATAAAAAGGTCGAATATTTTGAAGGTTTTTCATAAAATTTAAAAAATCGAAGTAATTTATTTACATAAAATAATAGAGAACATTCATTAAATAATTTGACTGCATAGGTGGTAAGGGAATTATCTACCACACCCATCTTCAAAGTCCTATCATATTCATAGGATTTTGTGAGAAAAATGGGAGTATAAATTTATATTATTATTTTATTGTACCATCTCATCTTCTACTATCCTTTCATCATATTCTTTCATCCCATTACGTGTGAGGCGCATGACTTCTCTTTTTTTACCACCAATTTTTACCCTCAATAAACGGGCCTTATTACATTTAGGAAAAACGAATGCTACTCGGCAGTACCCCTTCCGATTAGAACTTTAGACCCATGCATCCTGAAAATGACCATCCTATCCTTTGGTTGGATTCTCGTGGTGCTTCCATTGGGAAAAAGACCCTCTCAAATTCCAACTTCTCTACCACCAACCATCCAATGGCGGAGGGGATTTGGACACGCCTCTCTAGGTATTGACAAGTGTTCGAATGCATGTCAAAATCCTTCCAGCCATTGGATGAGTGGTGGAGTAGAGTTGGCCGCCCAAGTATTAGATCCCTCCCTTTGGCCCCACGTTGATAAGGTTGCCATGCAGCCGGACAGTTTTCCCACTCCGTCCTTTACATTTATTATCGGTAACTGCAATGACAAATGTAATAATCTCCCTCATTAATGTATTTAAAACTTTGGTAGTTTCATTGCAGCTCTCACCAGATGTTAAGCATTTAATGGAGGGACGAGTCAAAAGTCCTCACTTTTTAAAATTTGGATTTTCAAAGGAGATTTGTAACATTTCAGAAATCTACGAGGGCACTGAAATTAATATAATAAAATAAACCCAAAGGAGGTACATGAAAATTCCCCAAAAGTTAAGTTACTTAAAACAGCAAAAAATTATTTGGCGTAGTACGGTAGAGAAGCGAAAAATGTGAACGTCTCACCAAATCCAAATCCCATTGTTAGGGTTCAACCTATAAAAGGAAAACACATCATGAAGCGCCTACCTTGACTCCCCTTATTTTATACCATTTATAGCAAAAAAAAAAAATCCCACGAAACCACTTTTCAAAACCCACTCCACATCCCAAAACCACCTTTCTAGAACCCCCGCTCCCTGTTTTCTGGTATTCGGTATTTCCTCTTTCTCTCTCTTTTCCTTCTCTTATATCTCTTGTATTCAATTTTAAACCGTTTCTGTTTGCGAGAGTCACGCCCTTAGAGGTGAAGAAGGAGATTAGCTAGTTTTTTCCTAAAGAAGCTTAAAACTAAAATCTTAAAAACCCTAGAAATCCGCGGAGATGGCGTCGTCGAAGGTGATGGCGTCTGCAAGTTCGGCGAATTCGGATCTGGCGCGGCAGTCTTCAATATATTCGCTAACAGTCTCTGAGCTTCAGAATGATCAGAGTAAGAATTTTGGATCTATGAACATGGACGAGCTTCTTAAAAACATTTACGGTGATAATCCCTCGGCGGCTGAGATCATTCCGAACGCTGCTACCGGCGCCACCAATGAAGATGGCGAATCGAACGGTGGCATTCCAAATGTGAGCAACCGGTCGGTTGAAGACGTATGGAAAGATATTATAGCCAGTGCGGGTGGCGCTAGCGGTGATAGGAAATTAAGAGCTGTAAGTGATGCTCAGTTTTATAAGGACACAGCGTATGAGGAGATGACTCTTGAGGATTTTCTGGCGAAAGCTGGAGCAGTTAGAGAGGAAGATGTGAGGGTAACGCAAGCCGCCGGGCCGGCGCAAGGTGTGTTTTCTTCGGATCCAATGTTGAATAATCGGTTTCAGCAACAGGCACAACAGCAACCACAGCAGCCGCAGATTGATGGATCAGTTGTTGTGTTTGGAAATGGAGTCGAGGGAACGGGAGTAATAAGGGGGAAAAGGCGAGTGGTGGAGGAGCCGGTTGATAAGGTTGCGCAGCAGAGACAGAGGAGGATGATTAAGAACAGAGAATCTGCGGCTAGGTCGAGGGAACGGAAGCAGGTAAATTTTGGTTCTTCTTTTTTTGTTTTATTTTTAGTTTCCTTCGAGCAAGATGCGTTCTTATTGTGGTTCTCTGGCTTTAGGCCTACACTACTGAGCTTGAGTCTCTAGTGTCACAGCTGGAAGAGGAGAACGCGACACTTTTGAAAGAGCAGGTACTGCAGTTCAGTTCAATTTAGCTGTAATGCTGGCATCTTTAGAGTTTTTAATTAGTTGATTTGGTTTATTTTGTTTAGCGAGGCTTTGATCTTCTTTAGTCGATGGCTTTAGACATTTTTGAGCATGTCCCCTTTGAGTACTCTGAATAGGTTCTAACTCACATAATTTCACCTCAATATATGGAGCACGTTGATGAAGTTTTCATAGAAATTGGATGTGAGTAAGGCGTTGTTTGTTTTTAGGTAAAAATCATGTAAAATGAAAATTTTCAGATAAAATCCCACATTTTTGTTCCGACCTTACCTGAATATTTTCCGAAGAAAAGAAGGTTTGGTAAGTGCCTCCAAATTATTGATATGCGATTCAGCTCACCTCCGTTGTTCTTAGCCATAGCTCAACTGCATGAGGCTAGCTGCTTCGATCTTGTTCTCTTAGGCAGTGTATAGGGCCCAAGCTTCCACTAATTGTTAAACAGATATGTCTTCTATCCGAGAAATGCTATAAATTTGTTAGGTATTATTGAGTTGAGTCAAGTTCTTGAATTGCTCTATTCAGCTGACTTTTTAGTAGGGCCATCTAAAGGATAAACCCGTCACCATGAGAAGGATAAACAAAAGATCCAAGAGTACACTCTAGCTTGGTAAATCATTCAGTATCAGGTAGTATTTAGTGGAGGCAAGTTCTTCTTTTTTGTTTTTTGTTAGGAGTTTAGTTCAATTCTTAAGTTACTCTACTGAGCCCACTTTCAAGAAGGGTCCATCTAAAAGAGGAACCTCCCAACTATGTGTAGGAGAAACAAAAGATCCAAGGGGACACTCTTGTTTCATTTATCAATTTATCCGATTTATCCAACCTGATCTGGGGCTGGAGATCCCGCTTTACTCATCCAAGTCAAACTGTTCAGTCAATTGTTGACCTTTCCTTTTAGGGGGGGGGTTGTGTGTGCACATAACAAGTGCCTATGCAGAAACAGGGCATGATTAAAAAAAGGGAAAACTATGTTGTGGCAGGACTTTCGTCACAGGTCATTATCGCCTTTTGTTTTAGTTATGTTGTCATGTTTGCTTAAGAACCTGCCATAAAAGAGTGAAATAAACTCGGAAGTGTTTGTGAAATTTGTGGTGATTCAATTTTCCACCAGTGCTTGTATTTGTTTAATTGATGATTCTTGCCTCGGGATATTTTATCTGTTCGATGTGAAAATACGTGTGAACAGTTCATTGTCTGTTAGTAATCACTTGTTTGCAAAATGTCATTAATGGAGGCCTGATCCAAAATTCGGTTCTATTTTAGTCTCTTGGGTATGGGCTTTTAATTCTTTGGGTTTTATTTGTAATGGACTGAATTATAAGGCCCAAAAGTGGAGGTCGAAAGCGCTGTCTGAAAACAGGGGGCGTACCCAGTGCACGAGGCTCCCGCCACTGCGGGTTCTGGGTGGGGTCATAATGTACGCAGCCTTAACCCTGCTTTCGCAGAGACGCTGTTTCTAGACTTGAACCCGTGACAGGTCACAGTGCAGCAACCTTATCGTTGCACCAAATCCCACCCTCGGCTGTATGAAAACAGATATTTAATTATTAGTGGGTCTATTTGGTAAAATAGTTGGCTTTAATTCAGTCATTAAAGCAACCTATTTTGGTTAGTCTGGTTGGGCCCAAGTTATCTAGAAGACTTAGGCTTCAACAATTCTAATTAGTTAATTATTTTAAGTCCTTGTTAGTTAAGTTAGTCTAGCTACCTAAGAGTTTTAGATTAAGAAGACTATCTTTTGTTTTCTTATGAATATATAACCACCCCCGTGATGGTGGTTAATGTAATGTAATACAGAATTTGGATTTTGAATTATGTAGCCAAGAAGGCTTCCTCTTTTCTCTCTCTCTTCTGTCCCATTCTCCCATCCCTCTGTTCCTTTTCTTCGGTTATTATTCACGGGTACTGGTCAGAGTCCCTTGATAGCTCTGATCTCTGTTTCTCTTTCTTTTCCCAATGCAGGCTACTGAAACCTAGAAATCAGCAAGTCTTTTTCAATCCTGTTTTATCAGAAAATAGTCTAGATCTGGGCCTAAGGAGCAGCCGATCTGATCTTTGTTTGCTAATCTGGAATCTCAGTTGGTTGGCTGCATCAGTCATGCTTTGTCAGTGTTGACATGCTTACATACAAATTCATTTTTACAACATTAATAAAATTTCTTATAGATTCTGTGGCACAAAGACAAGGATGACATGCTTACATACAAATTCATTGTATAGTTTCTTTTAGCTAAAGTGAAGGACTATTTACCATAATTTTATTAGTTTAGTTAGTTTTTGGGTTTGAGATCTGTTTTGAAATTGCTTATGTATTTGATGTGACATGTATTTTTGCTGGCTATAACCTAGGGTATGGAAGTAGCAATTCAAAACAAAAAACTATTACTGCAGCATTGCTTGTTATTTCTTTGCCTCAAATGTAAATATTGTGCTCGTTATTTATTGGTGATCATAATTCAAGAAGTTCACAATTTGTAAATCAACTGGAGTAGATGGTACTTTTGAGTTTTGACATGTTGATACAAGAAGATCATCTGTGGACTATAGATTCTATGCTTGAGGATTAAGAAGTATTTCTGGTATATTAATTGCATGAGGGTGTGCCTTTTTATTTGCTAAACAATGCCCGGGATACTTTTTCTTATATCATGATTTGAGACCTTAGAGAATACTTTGCCTGTTATTCTTCAAATAATTTCTGAACTGATTGAAAATTTTCAAATTTTGCAGAAAGAGGAGAAAAAGAAGAGGCTTAAGCAGGTGTGTTTTAATAATTTCTTTCTTCTTCTTATCAAAAGACATGGATACTGCAAAACATTTTTCGTTGGGAATTTGTTTCTCTAGCTCTTGCTGAAGCTTATGTACTCAAAAAAAAAAACAAAAAACTGAGGCACATCATAACTGCTTCCTTATTTCAAAAGGAATAAGAAGCAAGGTTCTAAAACTCGAGTTTCGACCGGCCAGAAACCGAGATATGGTCGAAACCAGGTATTTTTTCCCAGCCAACTTGAGACTGTGGTTTCGAGGCCCAGGAATGGTTTTTTTAAGTCTGATTTTTTGTATATGGCCTATTTTTGACATTCTAAACACAATGCATGAACTATTTTCACAAAAAAACAATCAAAATGGTTGTACAAAAAAGGTAGAGTTGTAGATCGGGCATGCATTCTAAACGCCATGCATGAACTAGGTGTTTCCCATCCAACACCTGACTCTGGTAGAGTCGTAGATCGGGCCATTGGTGCTAACATATATAAATTTCAACAATTTATACCATGTATTCATGTGTTGTACAAAATAATTGATTTTTGGGTAGAGAACACTATTACCTTTGAGCTTGAACTCCGAAACACTGGATTAATCAACTTGATGCAGCTTGTAGATGCACCAAACGAAGAAACAATGCGAAGAAATTCACACTTTTGAGCCAAAATGTCACTCCCTGTATCGAAATCACTGAGACAGAATGGGTTTCGATCGAAAGTTGCGAGAAATGGCAAGTTTTGATCGAAACTTGTCACTTTATATATGCTGGTTTGGGTTGGTTCAGTTAGTTTCAACCAGTTTCGAATGAAACTGAGATATCTCGGTCGAAACTGGTCGAAACCAGTGACTTTTAGAACTCCCTACGCAACTCGTCTGGGTTTCTTGCGAAACCGAGATCTCTTTCCATGATAAGAAGTTTTGCATGCCTCAACCAAGTCAATTTATTGATATTGTTAGTAATGTTACTAGTTTTTTCCAAAATTGAGCTAAGTAGCTTGTACTTGTCTGCAACTTCTTCTGATTGAATGTACCCAATAAACTGTTTGCTATTATTTAATGCTATGTTCTTTGTATTGTCAAAATATGCTGGAAACCTCATGAGTGTAGATTTTAACATGTGGTTTTTGACACTGATATTGCAACAAATGATCTACAATCAGGTTGCGTGTTTGGTTTAAGATCAGCCTTGTGCACTAACCACGTGGTATGACCCAGGTATAAAGCATCGGTATCGGGTATCATTTCGGAAGGGTGATTTTAAGTGACATATCGTTTCGTATCGCAGAGACACAAGATACGCTAGATACATGTGGAAATGGTTAAGAAACAAATGGGAATGCTTAGGGTATATGCAAAATAAACTTTTGAGGCGTAAAACTCTATAAATAAATAATATGTGAAATATATCATGTATAAAAAAGAGAACAAAGTATAACGAGACAAGTGCATTCAATTGATTATATATAAAGGATCTCTTTAGGCATATCTAGTTTCCTGGTTAAAACTTGTCTGTTTAATGTGATTTTGTGGCATTGAATGTTTATTCAGTTTCCTAATGGGGCAAAGATATGGCATTATCCTGAGATATTTAGAGAAGTTAAGATCTATTGTTGGGGCATGAGGCTTTGAGCAACTCTTAATTTGGGAATTTTCACTTAGGCTCTGCTTGTTTTGATATAAGATTTTCCCTCCATGTAAAGTGTCACATTGAAGGAGGAAGACAAGCTTGCCTTTTCAAAGGCTTCAACTCTGGAAAGGCAAGCTTCTTTCTTATGCGGGGTGTGGTTCTTATCAAATCTGTTTTGGAATTCTCTTATATTTATTGGTCTGGCATTTATGGGTTGCCCCAATCTACTATCAAGTCCTTGGAGTCCCTTATGTCTTCTTTTCTCTAGAAAGACATTGACTCCGCAAGGTTTCTTCACCCCATAAGTTGGGCTTCTGTCCGCCTTTCGAAGGGGGAAGTAGGTTTGGGTATAAGGAGAATCAAAGAGGTGAACTTGGCTGAGATCATTAAATTGATCTAGAAAATAGTCTTTAAAAAGAGAAGTATTTGGGTTGATTGGATCTACTCGGGGCTTCTTCGCTATGATACTTTTTGGTCAATCTCTACCACGTCCGATGCTTCATGGGTCTAGCGTAAGATTTTAGCTACACGCCATATGGTTCTGGGAGCTAGTTGCTCTTCTATTGGCGATGGTAACTCTACTTCCCTCTAGTTGGACCATTGGCACCCTATGGGGATCCTTCTCCACTTGGTCAGCCATAAAACTATTTATAGTTCGGGGCTCCCTAGACATTTTATGGTAGTTGATATCTTAGATCCTGTTGGTTGGGCTCCTCCCCCCTCCCTCCACCCTATGCTTAATAATATTTGGAATGCCCTGCCTTCTATCTCTAGAAGACCCTCTGGGAGAGGTGATTGTGTATTTGGGTGTCGAATTCATTTGGCTCCTTTAGCGCTAAAGCTGCTTGGGACTTTATTCACTAGGGGCCTCTTGGCTCCTTGAAGGAAGCTCGTTTGGTTCAAGCATCACATTCCCTGCCATTGCTTCACAGTCTAGCGAGTTTTTTTTAATTACCTTCCAACGCAGTCCTTTCTTCACCATCGCCAAATTATTGTCCCCCATATGCTACCTTTGCTGGAATGTTGTGGAAGATATTGAACACCTATTCTTTGCTTGTCCTCTCTCCTCCTCCATTTGGAAAGGCATTTTAGCCAAATGTTGGCCTAGAAATCGAAGAATTCTCCCTTTTAATAGAGAATGGATTTGGGTTGATATGTCTTTTGCTGGATCTTCTATCTGTGACACGGTTGGCAAGTTGGCTTTTTGTGTTGTCATCAATCATATTTGGATGGAATGAAATATCAGGAAATGTACTACCAACTCTCGGCCTCTCCAACAGATTTGGGATTCCATTTCTTTTGCAATTATAGCTAAGCTCTCGGCGGCTGTTCCCTCTATATGTATTAACACCCCAAGGAATAGGCTTATTGTTGTCTCCTGGGGCCTTCTCTCAGTCTCCCTTCAAGCCTCTGCCTCCTTTGTTTGAGGCTAAGGCTTTTTCCCCCTTTGGAGGCTGCTGTAGTCCTCTTTCTCTTTGGTAATGAGTTTTTTATTCACCCAAAAAAAAAAAAAAAAACGTGTTACATAATCTCTCAGCGGTTGTTCCCTCTTTCTCTCTGCCTCCTTACACAAACTTTTTATTATTTCTCAATTTGATTTTGTGCCCTTTTTTCATCTTTAAGTCTACTTGCTACCATAGAAGTTTAAGAATTCTGAGGGCCATTGGATAGTAAATACTTCTTATGAGATTGACTTTTACATAATTTTTAGGTCTAAAAATTGTGCTAGTTTCAATATATACAATTCCGGTCACTTGCAATAGTTTCTATTATTATTTTGTAGGTCTATCTGGTAATTAGACCTTATCCTACACTAGAGCATTTTAAACATTTCAGGTCAAACCTAAAAGGGGTAATTAAATTTCATAAACAAAACAAAATACTTTGACTATGGATTTTGTAATTTTGTTTGACTTGAATATTCAATTCCGGTCAACTCTATAAGGGTAATTAAATTTTATAAAAGCACAACAAAATACTGGGACTATTTAATTTGTAGTTTTTGTTCCACTTGAATGTTCAGTTCTTTTGGTTGCCGTTGACTGGCACAAGTTTTTATTATGTAACTGATTTCTTCAATAATTGAGTCCTACATCTTGGGGAGTTCTTTAAGCGATATAAATCTCTAGGGCACTCAAACATGATGGATGTTTAGAATTGGCTTTATATATATGCCTATTTGAGGCACATAAAATGGTCTTTGTCTACACTTTGAGTACTCTACATGAATTGACCAGAGATACTCCACAAGAAGTTCAATGTTTATAGGATAACAAGGGTTAGAGAGGACCACTTAACTTTAGGGTCTATTGGGGATTTACTCACCCAAGTGTGGGACTCATCACAAGAGGAGCTCAAACTCAAAGGGACTCACTCACCCAAGAGTGGGACCCACTTAGCACTGGAAGTTATATTGGAAACATACTCTTCCTTTTCGTTATACTTCAAAATACAAATATAGATAGGGGAAGGAAAAACTAGCTGTTGGGAGAGATGTTGTATTACGAAGAGATGGTGCCACATCATCATAAGAGTCGTCGGAGAGGTGAAATAATGGTATAATAAATGCAAGATGATATAATGCTTGCATAACAAAAAAGGGACGTTGGTCATGAAGGGTTTTTTGGGTAATAAAAGAAAAGGATTGGCAATATCATGGTTGATGACGTCATCATCTCCACTGCTTTAGAAGAACTCGTCCTTGAGTTTGAATTGATCCTTTCAAATTTTGACCGGCATTGTGTATCAATCATTGGTCAAGTTCTCCATTATCCAGTTTGCTTCTTAATTTCGGATTGATTTTGTAGATTTGCTTGCCATAAGAATCGAAATTTGCTCTGATACCAAGTTAATGTAGGACAGGCGCAAAGGGGAAGACAATAGAAATAGAGGAGGGAATTTGGAGAAATTTCATTAAGAAAGAACGAACAAACAAGGATAGATGAATAACTTGGGGATTCACTCACCCAACAAGAGAGGACTCATTCAACTCTCAAAGTGCTTAAATTAGCAATTGGGGGCAATTCTATGAGTTTATTTGGTCCATTGGCTTGGGCCTAAATGTGGGTTGCACCATCCAGATGATGTAAGAGAGGTTTTGGACTAGAGCAAATGACCATTACAAGCAACTATTGATGTTCGCCGATGACATTTGGAATGTGAGGAGGGTGACTTAGTCGTGGTATACTTGCAAAAATAAAGATCATAGTTGTCAAGGTGTCCTGGAGATATTTTTTAGGGGCACCTTGGTCGCCTAGGCGACACCTTGGTGCCTTGTTGGTGTCACTTGGTCTTTTTACCGTCTCGATCACCTTGGGTCGCCTAGGCATCATGGTAATTATAATAAATATGTCGTAGTTGTATCTACAACAAGCTCAAATACAAGAAGATTGATCCTTGTTGCATTATCAAGAAAATAGAACTAAATGCTTATCATGTTGAACCCCTATTATGGTGGTCCCAACACTCCAATGATAACACAAAGACTTGGGAGTTTCACTAACAGCTAATGCATCAACGGTGGTAGATGTGCTTAATTCAAGGTCCATCACTACTCGACATGGCTCATACACTCAATATCTTGTTTGATAGAAGCAGAAATCAAATTCTGAAGATACTTGGATCAATTAGTCCGAATTACAAAAGCTTGACCCTTACTTATGGGAGCCAACATGAAATTACACTCGAGGACGACTTCTTCTCAATAGGGAGAGGATGGTGCAGCCCACGTTTAGGCACAAGCCCATGGACATGCAACTCCAATGTTCAAAAGAAACTCATAGAATTGGCCTGGCACATAGCGATTAATGCTTTTTGAATGTTGGGAGCAATTAATTCTCCTCAAATAGCTCTTTCTTCCTCTTCTTATTTTCTTCCTTTTATCTATATATGTATGTCATGCTATTGTGAAGGTAGTTTTGGAACTCCATATGAATATTAAGTTAACTTTGAGAGTTGAGTGAGTCTTCTCTTGTTGGGTGAAGCCTATTTATTAGTAATTACCGGTAAATTAGATGAGTATTGAATCTCCTAAAATTCTCTATTGAGAAAGAGGCTAAGGCGACCTCCCAATTACGCCAACTAATTCCTTAAAAATCCTCTAATATCCATGTTTTCTTCTCTCCTAAAGATAGGTAACATGTACCAGCTTGGTATCAGAGCTGGAACATGGATGATCGGGTGGAGCGACTGGAAGGAGAAGTAAGTACTTTGAATGAAGGACAATAACAACTTATTCAAGATCAGCAACAGATACTTTCAAGGCTTGATGAGCTCTTTGAAAGATTGAGTACCTCACGTCCTCCCTTTCATTATGAGGTGGGCAAAAATTCAAGAACTGCTGCTTCGCCGCAAGAAGTCCGACCTCCTTCTGGCAATCAAAATCCACGATCTGCCACGTCCCAACAAACCTTCACGCCTAAGTTGATCAAGTTGGACTTCCCACACTACAATGGGGAGGAAGACGCGACCAGTTGGATGTGCCATGCAGAGCAGTTCTTTGATTTTCATTAGACACCAGAGAAGGAGCCTGTTGTGTTAGATTCCTTCTATTTAGAAAGAGACACACAACTCTTGTATCAAGTTTTTAAGAGAGATGAAGAAAGGGTAACGCGCATTTTTTGTGATGGGCTACATGCAAGGTTCAGACCAACTCCCCTCCAAGACTTTTTTTGCTAAGTTACAACAACTTGGCATAGTTCGGGATTATCCGTCCAAGTTTGAGAAACTGCTTTACAAGGTGGGACCCACACCGCCACATCGACAAGTCAGTTTTTTAGTAAGCGGTTTGAAGGAGCAAATCAAGGTGCACGTCCTAGCTGGTTGCCCCACAATCTTATCTGTAACTATTAGATTGGCTCGACTGTATAAGGCCTGTGACCAATTACTTGAGAGAAAGAGCATACCACCTAATAAAGAACCTCTTCACGTTTGTCGACTCCCGTCAACGGAAATACAAGAAAGGCAGGCTAAGGGACTTTGTTACAACTGTAACGAGTGGTTCGTACCGGGACATTGATGCAAGAAATTATTCTTGATCGAGGGTTGTTGCGAAGAGGAGGAAAGGGGGGATTTAGATACCTTGAAGAGTCAGTTTCCAACGAGTGGTCTTGAGGACAAGACCAAAGTCTAGTGGGGAGGAGTTGTTACGTGCATGAACATCCATCATTCCATATTCCATGTGATCCATGCAAGGGATTAGTGACATTTGTCGATATGGTTATAGTAAGTTGTATTGACGTTGGAAAGTTAGTAAGTGGGTTAGTGAGATTGGTTACAGTAGATGTGTGATAGGACTTAGGAGTAGTTGTATCCTAATTGTAACGGCTAAAATGCCTATTTATTAGTAATTAGCAGTAAAGAGGATAAGTATTGAATTTCCTAATTCTCTATTGAGATAGAGGCTAAGGCGAGCTCCCAATTACGCCAACTCATTCCCTAAAAATCCTCTAATATCTATCTTTTCTTCTCTCCTCAAGATAGGTAAGCATGCACAAACTGTGCATTTACCAGTGAGTCCCCAAGTTATCCATCTATATTTATATGTTCCTTTTTTATTAATAAAATTCTTCAAATTCCTCTTTTGTTGTTTTTCCCCTTAGCTTGTCCTAAATCACCAAACCTTGTGATGCAGGAGCAATTCCTGGGACCAGCCTAACCCGTTGGGGGACCCATGTGAAGATGAGCTGGACCAATTAGGTTTTTGGTTTCAGTAGGATATCTTAGTTTATTTATTTATGGGCTGATGTTCTCTGTGTTGCAGCGCAGCCTGCGCCCAGACACATGAGCCTGCCAATCAGGGGTCAGGGTGGTCATTTTGCCAACCCCCATGTGTCTGGGCACAGCCTGCACCCCCGGCACAGAGAACATTTGGCCTTTATTTATTTAGCTTTTTATTAGTTGGATTTATCTTGTAATTTTTACTTTACTTTTATTAGGCTAATTATTGATAGAGTCTATTTAGGAATTTATGAGTCCCACTTAGAGTTTAAGTTTAATTCCAGTTTTAGATTATGATTAAGATTGTTTCAGTTTTAGAATTGGAGTCTTCAATTATTTTCTTTAAATATTGGTGTAATTAAACGGTACTCAGATTGGAATGAATTGATTTGTTTGGTTGAAACCTCTTGTGGTTTTGATTGCTTGTGTGAGCCCCCTCTTTTTCTTCTTTCTTTCTTTCCTGTTTTTCGTTTTCTCTGTGGTGCGATTCCATTGCTTTGAAAAGTGTTCGCTGGAACTCTATCTCTTTAACCCGCATCTGTCCATGAATCAGGAAACTTTCTATTGTTTGAGGTGGCTTGGCCTTCTAGATATTGAGGCTATGGGAATCTGCCATTAGAAAGAACCAACTCAAGTTGCAGAACTGATTCTGTTTCTTACCGCCATAGTCAGTTTAAGGGGCTGATCTTTCGATTGATGCTTGTTTGATTTCGTTTCTATGGTTTGGAGTTCATATAGTGAGGGATTACTAACCTGATCGTGGGTTTCTGGTGTTAATTGGAGCCTTAGATGACCGGCTGGACTGAATGTAAGAAACTCCTTCACTGGTTCTGTACGTTATCAAGATGTTGAAGACGATTCCTCTTTCTCCTTCTCAATTAATATCTTGATTTACTTTCCAATTATGCCCCCTCCTTTTACTTTTATACCCCATTATCCCTTGTTTTCTATTTCGTTCCAAGCTTTCCCTTTCTATACCACTTTTTCGTTACCCACAATTTATTCTTCTTTCCTCTATTAGTTGACTCCTATTAATTACAATTTAAAAGTTTGCCATCACTTCTTGTACTTGGATCTTAATTGTCTAAGTGGGGTCCATAAGTGATCCAAAACAGGTTTTTGGGACCCCTGCCCCACATGACCTTCAGTCTTTTTGTTTCTTTTCAGTTTCCCTGGTTGAAGTTGGAGTTCTATATTTTCAGTGGAGTCTTTGAAGTTCTTTGCAAAGTTAGAGTCAATTTAACTTTCTTATTGGTTAAGAGTTGTGGGTTTAGGCTATTTCCAGCTGTGGTGTTAAGGGACTGATTTTGAGAGATCTATATGTGGCCATATACACTGGCGAGTAGAGCCATGAATTTTATATAAATGCGACAAAAACGTTGAGTTTTCTTCTGTCATGTGGCTTCACAGTTTCTAGGTAGGGAATCTCTGGTAGGGTGGATTCCCTTGGGCCCCGTTTGTTTAGGGAGGGCAAGGTGGGGTGGGATTGTTGGGAAGATGGTACCCACATGTTAGAGGAGTTATGTTGGGGTGGAAATGTTGAGGTAAAGTTGAGATAAAGTTACTTTTCCCATGAATAGTAACCAAATTTGTATAGCAAAGGGGTGGGATTTTGAAGTGCCATATTAGCAGACAAAGCAGTTAATGATGTCCCCTGAGCTTTTGTAAGTTCACCACCCCAAATTAACCAAACAAGATTGGGGTGGGATTTTGAAGTGTCACATCAGCATTTTCCCACCTCAATTCTCCCACCCCACGTAAGTCCCCTCTAAACAAACAGGGCCTTAAGAACCAAATTGGATCTTCTGGAGATAAGAGTAGATTTTTCCATCAGTTTTCTTCTTCTGATCATCTAGTTCGGACTTCTGATTCAGTTCATCAAGGGAAATTTCGAGTAGCAGCCAGTATTCAGGTCAGTGGGGTTTAGGTTCCGTTTGATTCAGTTCTGAATTTCTGGTTTCTCCGTTTCTGTGATGTAACCAATAACATTCCGATTTCTTAAGTTCCTATGTGCAATTAATTTATTGCTTCTATTAAGCCCTTGAAACCTGCACTTGAATTTGGACCACAGTGCACAAAAGACGAGATTTTTATCTTTCTGGAACTGCAGGCTATGTTTGGATCTTCAAACCGTGCCTATTTCATGTCTGTATAAGGCCTTGTTTGTAAGAATTAGATTTCATGTTCTTAAACCTAAATTCTGGCTTTCTGAATTTCAGAGTTTCTGTTACACTTACAATTCTGTTTGAATTTAACCTTGCTGTCTTCCCTATTCCTTTTATTTTATTTTTCCTATTTTTATTGAGTGTTATTTCTGGATCCTTGTCAAAGTAGGACTTTCCTATTTTCAACTCATTGTCTAGAACCTTGCCCTTATGAAATTGGGGGGGGGGGTAGGATGAACTCTAAAACCCTTCCAGATAGGATCCCAATCTAACCCAAAATTGACAGAAAATTAAACTCTCTCCGATGAGAGCCAAACTTTAGGAATCAAACACAGATATAGGGAATAAAATCCCTTCAAAAGATGGGAATGATCCATCAGTTAGATTTAAAGTAATAAAACTTGGAAACAGAGAAACTCAATTAAATCAAATCAGGCCATCAGAATTAAATAAAACTTGGATCGAATCTCTGTTTTAACAAACTTACCCAATCCCCAAAGTATTAAAGCAACAAGCAGGATGGATTAAAATTAAATTGAAAAAAAAATATTCTGGAATCACAAATTGCGGGCTTGGGGTGATAACTAAGTAGCACTCTAATCAAAACTCAGAAGATCACCAAACCCAGGTGAGTTCCCTTCTAGGGATGCTCTTTGATCTCCCAAATTTTGGGTGCAATCGGATCAAGGGTTTAGTTTTAACTAACAAAATACTAGGTGCTGAAATCAAGTAAGAAACAGGGTATGCGCAGATGCTTTAAATCTGAAATTAAACTCTGATCGAATCTGACCTGTAGATTCGGATATGATATCGGAGGAAGGATCAACTAATCCCAATGAAATCTGGAATCAATTGATACCCAACAGCAGCAGCTATCGAACAGATCACAAGGGCAGTATGTTGTTGGCTGCAAACAAAGAAGGAAGAAGGGGAAACCTATCTCAGGTCTAAGGGAATCCCACCCGCAAGGACCAGCTTCTCACCGAGACTGATTCCCACAGCTTCATGCGCAAGACTACTAAATTTTATTCCAAATCCAAAATCTTGTCTTTGGCAAAGGCGTTACATTGTATTTATATAAAAAAGTGCTTACCCAGTGCACGAGGCTCTCGCCACTGTGGGGGTCTGGCCATCTGGAGAGGGTTACAATATATGCAGCCTTACCCCTGCTTTGGCAAAGAGGCTGTTGCCAGTACATTGTATTTATAATAACAGAAATAAAATCCTAGTATGAATAGGAACCTTTATTTGCTTAGTAAACTGAAATAAAATTGAACAACTGTCCTACTAGAACTAGGAATCAATTAAAGCAAATTAGTTAAACCCTTGTTGGCTTGATCAAGCCCACGGTTTGGGGCACACTCCATCTCCAACGAGTTTGCTGGTCCCACTTATGCTAGCTGGCTCATTTTCATGGATCTGGTCCACCTCATTGCTTGGTTCATGCTGGTTCGAGTGGTCCAAACTACATCACTTTATTAAACATATTAGTCCTCACTACTTCAGCTAATGGCATCTTTAGGCTTCCCCCTACACTTCCAACTTTTACCAGGCCATCTTCTCATTGGTGAAGTAATACTAATACCAGGTTTCGTCTCCCTTCAATTCATATTGTTTTGTCACAATGTCACCTCTTTTAATTGTTCAACAGGATCGATCCCACTCATAGTCTGATGGAGTCGACATGCATTGTCCTCTGACTATAGGACCAATGAATGTCACTTCATAGTCCGGGAGAAGAATGAGTATAGTCCTTCAATGATGTGCTAGGAAGCTTCAATGATGTTTTCTCAAGTGATTCTGGTGTTGATGCGGCGAAAAATCGAAAAAGAAAGGCACAAAATAGTAAAAATCAGGTTAAAAAGTCGAAATGGGAATCTCTAGAGAGCACTCGGTCGAAATTTCGACCGAGAGTCATGAGACCTTGCATTTTATACTTGGGCTTTGTAACGTCTCGGCGAAATTTTGGCGAGGTGCTACAAACAGCCGAAATTCTGACATTTCGCAGAAATTTCGACCGAAATTTGGTATTTTTCATTTCGGCTATACATTTCATCTCAGTCACACTGAAATTTCGCCGAGATTTAGTACTATGGACGCAAGGCGAAACCAGCAAGGCAACCAAGGTGGCTAGGTGATGCCTCGACAACTATGCTCGCCGCCAATGTTGCATTTAGATTTGCTTAAAGTTGCAACAGACAAATTAGGCTCCTGCCCTTAACTCATATTTTTGTGGATTAAATAACTCCTTGGAAGTGGTACACAATGTTCAGTCTGTAACTCTGTTTATAGGCTCTTGTTGTGCTTTGCTAACTTCTTTTCTTTTACATTATAACGCTGCCCTGGTTTACTTTTCCCTAGATGAAATATCTTTGAACAAAGGGCTGATTTCCTCTATAAATCACCATTGTCTTGTGAAATAATGTTAATTTTACATTATTGATGGGAGATGTCTTCCTTTGTTTTTTTTTTTTTTTTGGGGCGGGGGGGGGGGTGGGGAGGATGGAAGTTCTCCTATACAGCAAGGGATTATCATCTTCAGAGAAAATGAGGATAGTAAGCCCTTGACAAAGCTGTATTGGTTTATCAGGAAGTTAAGAAGCACAAAAGGCATACCCAGTACACGAACCTCCGGCCACTGCGGGGTCTGGGGAGGGTGATAATGTACGCAGCCTTACCCCTGCTTTCACAAAGAGGTTGTTTCCCGACTTGAACCTATGACCACTTGGTCACAATGGAGCAACCTTACCATTGCACCAAGCCCCCTCCCCTGTTGGGCAGTTAAGAAGCATCATATAGATAAACTCAGTGTAGCGGAGATGAGGTTGAGATGGATGAGTGGCAAAACTAGGAAGGATAAAGAATGATCATATTAAATTGATTTGGGAGTAGTTCCGATACATGATATGCTATCAGAAAGTCCTTTGAGGTGGCATGGCCATGTTCAACGGAAGCCTTTGGATGCACTAGTACAAAGGAGCGATTTGTTTTAGAATGAAGGAACTAAAAGAGTCGGGCAGACCTAAAATGACCTTAGGAGAAGTGGTGAGGAAAGACATGCATAGCTTAGGCCTTGTATCAAGTATGACCTCGAATAGCTGATTGGAGGACAAGGATCCACGTAGTTGACCCCATTAGTTGGGATAAGGCTGAGTTGTTGTAAAAACACCCTTGAGTTCTTTTGATTGAATGTGCCAACTTGTGCAGCTAGTAAGCATGGTGGTCTGTTGTTGTCGCGTCTTGGGTTCAAATCCCACTTTCACCTTGGTGGTTGGATTGGGGTGCAATGATGTAGCTCTAAGTGGAGAGAAGAAGAAGTCCTGAATTTAGGGCTTAGTTAGGGAGCCATAGATTAGGATTATTATTCTCCATACTTAGTTTATTTTCCTGTTTTTAGACTGCACCGGTTTAGAATTGGTTGCACCCAATTGGTTCAATTGGTCTAATTTAAGTGAAGTGTTCCTATTGGCTAATAGATCCTTAAATCCTATTGGCTAGTATGGAATCTTCTTTTAAATTAGTTGTTTTAAGTTAGATTCTTTTAATTTGAGTTAATAGGGGTAATTAGGTCTTTTCAGGGTTTTTAAGTTATTAGCTTTGTTTAATTAGGTCCCTTCCACGATTTTAAGTGAGGAGGTAGTTAATTTGCATTAGGATTTGGCATAAAGCCATAAATAAAACAAAATCGTGAAGGCTACCCCACAGTTTTTTGAATGAAAATTTCGTGTGTTTGCTGGCTGGCATTGCTGCTGTTCCTTGCTCCTTGAGAGTGTGTGCATCCTTGTGGGTTTATCAAGGTGGAAAGGGATCGGTGGACTCCGGTTGACTCCTTACACCGTGACGGCTGGGAGGATCTCTCTCTCTGAAGGTGGTTTCATCCTTCATCCTTCAAGCTGCTACTGGTGGATTCCTATGGTAAGTTTGAGTTTTAATTCTATTTTTTTATTCCTTCTCCTTCCCCATTTGATCCCCCTTTATTTTTCTGTTTTACTTTCATAAACCCTAGAGTGCTGAATTCTGTCCAGATCTGTTCCTCCATCAGAAATCAATCAAACTTAGGCCATAGCCTCCCACACCATTGTCTACACTCGACCCTAGCTGCTGCCCATAATCAACACTCAAAACCCTAAGTCCCTCTTCTCCATTAAGGCCCCGTAAACCCTAAAATTCCCACAGCATATTCTGGCCATCAGAATTGGACCATATTCTGGTCGAACCTCCCTCCCACAGTCCCCTACACTCGATCCAAAACCCTGCCCTAAATTCCCCTTAGAAACCCTAAATTCAGCCTATTTCCTAATTCCCAAAACCCGAAACCCTAACCCTAAATCTGCAGAATTATAAAACCTAACCAAATCCTATTTTCTTTATACCAAAATAACCCCCTAGACCTGCCTATTAAAACCATATAAGACCCATTCCAGAATTCTAAAACCTAACCCTAGTTTTGACCTAAAACCTTAATTCTGCCCAGCCAAACCAGCAGCCTTATTTAGATCCTATTGCTTGGCCTCTAGTGGGATTTTGTCTCCTATCTAGAGCTACATTATGCAGGGGTAAGGGGTGGCAGTTTATCTTTGTAATGCCAAAAATTTGTAGTGCCAAAAGGTGTGGGGGAAGGGGGGATGAAAGGAATTCTTCTGTTTGGGTTAATGGGCCCATTTGGCTAAACCTTGTGATCTAGTTTGGAGGAGGCAGGCTTGTTTCCTGAAGGAATCTTGGAGTTATGGTCCTCACCCCCACTTCCGGCGGATGCTAGTCCTTTTCTTTTTCTGTGTGTGTTGAGGGTGAGGGGTGAGGGGTGCGCACCATGCATTCTTGCGTACACCAAAAGGTGGAGTTTATTTTTGCATAGTAAAGGGCTGGAGTTTACTTGCCACCCCAACAGCTTGGAATTGACAGTATAAACCTGGATGAACATACAACTAGCAGGTTTGTTGTCCCACTGAGTCAGTACTTTGCAGCGCCATAGTATTGCCTCTGGACTATGCTCTCTACTGTAGTTATATGATTTATTCTTTGGTTTGTTTTGGGTGGGATAATTTTGCCTGCAAAATCAATTGATTGTTGTTTGCGTCTCAATCCAGCTGATACATCTGAATCGTGATTGGCACCATCAGTCCAGTTTCCAATCTCAGCTTTTTTAAATCCTTGTTTAAGAGAAACTATTAGAATTATTCCATTGTTACCTTATTTCAGTGCTAACATCCAATTGATTAATTTGCAGCTCATGGAAAATGTGATCCCAGTACTGGAGAAGCGTAGACCTCCATGTGCTCTTCGGAGAGTTCGTTCTATGCAATGGTAGGAGTGAGCATTACAAGGATTAACATACATGGAACCTTCTAATGCGAATAACTCCCCGAAGGTATAGGAGGCTAACACCTGTAAGAGATCAATGTCTTTCTTTTTTAGAAATTATTTTACATGTCAGGTATGTTCCTCCACTGTGTATAAAGAGAAAAAAAAACTTTTGAGGGTGTTCAACATGAGATTTGGAAGGCAATTTCATTGAAGCTGGAATGAGGTGTTCTTTTATTATCTGTGTGTATTGTTCCAAAGCTGCGAACGTATCAGAGGTGTCATGTGTTGTCGAGGTTAAGAGTTAAAAATGAAGGTAAATAGGGAACCGTTTCAGTCACAGAAGCATGTTTCTTCATTTGCTACTTTGGGAGGGAAGCAGTGAAGCATGGACTGGAAGCTTTTTCCCTTTTTTATATGTTATAATTGTTAATAAACAATATGATAGTTAAACAAGTTACCCAAAAAAATATATATATGATAGTTAAACAGGATAAGTATACAAGAAGAGCACCTGTTGTCTCATTTTAGCATCTGCATGCATTTCCCGAGGTGTTTCTGGATATTCTTGTTGAGAGGCTATGGCAACCTTTGAATCTTTTCTTTGCAGCAAATAACAGGAACTGGTAGTTGATTTAGCATAAATATTCAAATCCCCATATGGAAAAGATGCTAATCCAACAGTAATTGGTTGGGGTTAGAGAAGACGTTGTAGCCTACATGATAATTGGGCAGTGAGGACCATGTTAGGATTAATCTGGGTTAGTCCAAGATTTTGCTGCTCTACTAATATCGAATCAATAAGAAAGGTGCTGGACCCTCCGAGATATTGAGTGAGAGTTACTTGTTTGATTTCTCCTGTTCTCTATCAATGTAAAGTTCTCTTGGGATGAAATCCCCAAGGTGCAAACACTTCCATGCAGGTTAATTCTTGAGAGGGGCAATTAGGTAGTAGAACCATGATTTTTAATTTCGGTATCTCGGATGATACTGATACGTAAATGGTTTTGCTCTCAATTTTAGTAAAAAGTAGATTTTGTGGAAAAATTTGCCCCTACTAAGAACTCTTCCACTGATAGATTTTGTGTTGGCTACTTGGCTTCCGCCAATCCAATGTTGATAGATTTGAATTATTATAATATAAATATAGGGATTGAGTTCTCTGGCCAGAAGCGTAGCATACTTTAACACTTCCTTGAGTCTATCTCTTTCCTTCCTCAATAAAGGTAGAGATGTCATTTCATAAAGGGAGGAAATAGATTAACACAAGAAAGCACTAGTGTACACTATACACCTTACCAAAAAAAAAAAAAGTGTACACTATACTCTCAAACAGACAACGTTATCGTACAAATATATTGGATTGGAAGGCTTTTTATCTTGGGAGAAGGTTCCCTGTCTGGTAGCGTGGCCCCTGCACCAGAACCAGCACTGGGCTAATGAGTAATGGCATAAATGCATCATCAACAGAGCGTATTTTTTCCATTAAAGGGGGGCGGGGGGGGGGGGAAGAGGGGGGCAGGGTAAATATGTCTTAACAAATAGAAAGCATGATGCAGTTAAGAAGCATCAGTTGTTGTTCAATCCGGTTCCGAAATCCATTGAAAAAGTGATTATATAAGCTTGCTTTTTTGCTTTAAAGTGTATTTTCAGCTTTTTTAGGGATGCGAATGCGATATGAAATGAAAGCGGATGATAACAGAGCGATCAAGATTCAAGATGAAATAACTGATTTTTTATTCCTCCAAATATTTAAACACTGTAATAATATAATGAAAAGCAGCCATGACCATGACCATATGAAAGTTTATTCTCTCTCTTCCCAAGTAAGATTATTTTAATCAAACCATTAATTGATGAACTAATCATTTTAGAATAATAGTCTGCTTCACTTCCATCAAGATCACAATGACTCCTTTTATTTTCATGAGACTCTGAATTTAGAATCCCATGCCACCCCACTTTTGTTGGTTCAAAAGACAATACTTCTTGATTCATTAAAAAAAATTAATTCCTCTTTTAGTGTGTAACAATGTAAGGCTGCAAGGAAAACAAACGCTTCACCAAAGGTTTAAAGTATTTATGTGTATCGAGAGTGTATCTACTATAAACTTCTTTTTGAACATTGCAAAATCAAGAGGAGGAGGAGGAGGAGCGCCATTTAACTCATTTTTAACCTAAAACAAGTTTAAGGCAATTGTTTTCTACTCAGGAGTCTGTGTTTTTTTTTTTTGGTTGGTAGAACTCAAAGGAGCCTTTAACTCTTTATAAGGTGGGTCTACTGTCCAAAAATTCAATCCTTTCGAGATCAAACCATATTCTATCTGGTAAAAAGCTCGAAGTTTTCCATTAGATTCTTCACTCCAATTCCTTTTGCTTTGGATTAGTGACCCATGGAATCATCAATAAGGATTGGCACTATTATGGCCTTATGGGATCTATAACAACATTCGTATGACTATCTAAAAGTATTAAAAAGGCACAAATTTTAAAATTATGGATTATTTAAAATCATTCAAAAATAAAAATAAAAATAAGAGAATAGTGTATTAAAGATGATGCATAAAGTGATAAACATACAATTATTTGCACCTCTCAAAGTTTTTTAGAATTTTTGTATGCATGTTCATTTTTCATTTTGGGGAATATAAAAAAGGTAATGGAACTATTAAACCTCATATGTCGAGCGTGGAAAGCTTTCTTTCAAGGCGATTGAAGGAAAAGTACAATCATCAATGATCGTCAATGTCTGCCCATATTTATTAATGATCGAAAATATCCCTATTATTGCGTAATACCTTATGGACAATATTTGAAACCTGCAAGAGAATCCCTTGACTGTGGATGAAGGAAAATTTTGTCCAAAAAACTATATTATTATGGCATATCTATGATGTATTTATTGTCATATATGTTATTTATTCATAGTTTAAGGGCAAAAGTTCTATGCACAGTTACACGGTCCTGCCCCTATCACAATTGGGGGTCAAAATGACCATATGCCCACCCTCATTTGACACATCGTAACCCCTTCTCACAATATCCGGTCTTACATGAAAATGGCCCCCCATAGTTTAATATTATAATGGAAAAAAGATCTCTACTTGGTGGTGTTTCCTACGCCCTCTCACAGGGCACCGTGAGATGACGCCTCTACCCCCTGGGTAGATACCCAGACGTGCTCACCGATTAGCCCAGACGGTTGTGTAGAGACCATGCGACCAAGAGGAGATCTCTTGCCCTATTATAAAATATTGAAAAAAGGGTATAAAACACTGTAAAAAAAAAAAAAAAAAAAAGGTATAAAACGTTGTTAGGCTGTGTAACGTATGCTAATGCCTCTCCCTATGACTAATGTCTATAGAAAAAATATAAAACGCTGCCAGACTCTGTAACATATTCTAGTGCTTCTCCCTATGTCTATCTCTATCCTCCCTTCTACCAAATGATATATCTACCCCCATTGTAGGAGGAGAGATAAACACACACAAAGCGTTGCTTACACTCCATAACCGGATACGGAACTCAACTCCGTTAAAAAATAAATTTTGCAAGCTCTTTACATTCCATTTTTATACGATCTTTTAAAATTTTCATCGTATCTATACATCTCTTAAAATCGACTCACGGATACTACATGATGCAGGACAGCAATGCTTTAAACCTTACTCTTCGATGTTCCAAAGCCAAAACCCAAGACTCTCTCTCTCTCTCTCTCTCTCGTGTCTTGCCTGTGTGTCTCCTCCATTGGGAGTTGGGACCCTTCCCTAGAAAGCCAGTCAGACTCATACCCGACACTCCTGACACACACTCTCTCTCACACACAATTTGAAAAACCTTTTATCCTCCATTAACCCAAGGATACATACAGGTTAAGATAACCATCCAAACTCAAACCCTCTTACCCTCTTCCCCTCTTCCCCTCTGCTCTTCCCTTTTTCCCTTCCCTTTCCAAATAAGAACAACTACCCTGTCTACCCATGGAGTTGAACACCTCCTCCAAGCTCATTATCCTCCTTTCTCTTCTCAGTTTTCTCCTACCATCACACGCCAAAACTATAGTGGTGGATGAATCTGCAGAATGGACAAAGCCTAATGTCCATATAAACGACTCTCTGAGTATGTAGGGGAAAAAAAAACTAGTGAAACTGCACCTTTTTTTTTCTTTTTTTTTTTTCTTCTTTTCGTTTAATTTCTTAGCAATTCAAACTGACATTTCCCCTCTCTGTTCCATCAGTTTTCAAGTACAAAAATGGCTACAATCTCTACATTTTTCATGACAGAAGAGCCTTCAGTCTCTGCAACTTCACTCAAGCTACACTTGTCAGCAAACCCAACTCGACCTCCTTCACGGTATAAAGTTTCAAAATTTCCATCTTTGTTTCGTCCAAAATGAGCTGAGAAATGATTTATTTTCTTGTTAAGAGTTCTTTAACTTTTAATGCATTTTCTTCTGTTTGTTATAATGATGGTCAGTGGCACCCAAGTCGCTCTGGTTTCTTCTTCTTTTCTTACAACTTCAACAACGGTTCTCTCGAGGCTTGTAAAGAAGGTGAGAAGCTAGCCATTAAGGTTACTCCACCCCCAGCTGTGTCTCTGTCGCCGGAGCTTTCACCACAAGCGTCACCGTCGCCGAGTTCCGGTGGGTTTTTTCCCTCCACTCCGGCCTTCCGGTTGCCGTTCCGTAATCGCCAACATCACCGTCAAGTGAGTTCACCAATTCAGGCACCGAGTGCAACCCCTCCGCACAAGATTCCGTCCATGGTTCCGGACAGTGGTGGCGGCATTCCTTTCATTAACAGTAATCCGGCGGTGCCTCTTCCTACTGGTCAAGCTAACTCTGCTACAATACGACCAATACCCACTTCTGGTCATGAAGAAGGAAAGGTCCAGTCAATTTATTACTCTTTTTCTCTCTTTTTCAATTTTCAGTTGCCTTTCTCTGTTTTCGTGACCAAAAGATAAATATGGTTCTTCCTTTCTTGGGTCTCCCCCTCAATTACAGCTAAAAATAAGAATCAAATAACAATGTGACAGAGAGAGAGAGAGAAGGGGAGATGATGATGGGTTTTTTGATTGGATTTGTTGCGGCTGTG